>NC_068990.1:92664737-92669597 GCF_001194135.2 Octopus bimaculoides | reverse complement strand
TATATATATATATATGTATATATATATATATATGTATATATATATATATATGTATATATATATATATATATATATATACATTTGAATTTATAAAAGCAAACAATATGTTTATATATGTGTGTGTGTCCTCTGTGTGTGTATGTATATATGTATGTATGTAAATATATATCATATGCATCAATGTCACAGTAGAAGCCAAAAGTGTGCCAAAAGACTTCCATCTTTCAGTGTCCAAGAAAAGTTGCAACTATCATTAAAAGATTAAACTTTGTTATGAAATATTTTTTGTTCTTCCAATATATATATATATATATATATATATGTAAGTGTGTGTGTGTAAAAGATAAGTTTGAGAGGGTGATGGAAGTTGTATGCAAAAAAAAAAAATTTTAATGAAAACATAAATAAATGGTAAATGATGATAAAAGTGGGTTTTTCTTTTTTTTAGTGGAAGTGTAGGGGAAGGTGTGAAGGTAGGAGAAGGAAATGAAAAAGAATAAATAAGTCTTGGAGTAAAAAGTCATGTTGGAAATATGGTAGTATTGGAGTGAATGCTTTGAAAGTCTTACTGCAGATGTTTGTAGGGCTGAATGCCAAATAGAATCTTTCTTCACAGAGAAAGAAATTAGATCACAGATTAAGTGATAATATTTTTCCCTCAACAAGGTAAATTAGAGTTATACATTAGACATCAAAAAAAAAAAAAAAAAACCCCAACAACATTAGAGCAAGGAGGGGAAGGGAGGGAGCAGTGACTGGGCCATGATCAACAGAACGCAGGGACAGAGGGATGGATGTTAGAGGGACATAATAATAAAATAGAACATGGGAAGACATGACCAATAGAACAAATATGGAGGGGTGGACATGATCAGGTACAAGAAAATAATAATTTCTATTAATAATAATAACAGTAATAATAATATTAATAAGACATGGAGGCTGGGGAGAAACACGGACATATCATGATAAAATAGAACATTAGGGACATGATCGGTTAAGATTAGTTTTTTCTTTTCTGGAATTTTAGGGGGAGTTTTGGTTGATTTTTGTATTTTTTTTTTTGCAGAGTGAGGGTATTTTGTTGTTGTTGTTGTTAAGTGTCCATCTATTTTAGCTACCTGACATAATTAGGTCTAGTAATGTGGGTTGTCGTGGTAGCATTAGTCACCAATTATCACACTTAATTAAAGCTCATTCTTACATCCATGCATTTTAATGTGCGACTATGTGCTGCTACATGTATATATGTATGCATTTATATATATATAAATACATATATATATATGTAATATATATGTGTGTGTAAAACACGCATACATATATGTATATATATACACACATGCATATATATATATATTTCCATGCATACATACATGTTTCCTCTTTTTTTTTAATTGTCTCACACATTAATATAACTATTTTCTTTAGTTCTTATTTTCAAACCAATATTTTGCGTGTCTCTCGTATCAAACCTTCACCATCTCTTCTACTTTCACCAGAAATGTCTCTCAGACAAACAATGTTTATATTTCCTTTGTATCAAGTCACTTTTTTGTGGGGGAAGTGGAATTTTAAGATATTTTTCATTTCTTTTTACGTATGCATATATATAATATATATATATACACGTGTGTGAGTGAGTATGTGTGTGTGAATGTGTGTGTGTGTGTGTGTGTGTGTGTGTGTGTGTGTGTGTGTGTGTGTGTGTGTATAAATTATAATCATCACTGATAATGACGTGCGTGTGTTTGTATTTGTGTGTGTGAGCCTGTATGCTTTCTTTTGTATATTCTCTATAATAAGTCATTATATATTTTTTTTTATAGAATTTTTTTTTTTGTTAATTAGGTGGTTAAGGAGGGGTTGCGAAGGGTGGGTGAGCAATGCATTTGATTTGTTGAGCAAGGAGACTCAAGTTATCCACCTGGCCTTGTATCAGGGATCTATCTGTTGTATACAGAACAATGTTGGCCCACAATCTAGACAAACAGACAGACAATAAAGGCTCAGGTGAACGGCCATGCTGTAGTTCCCTCCACAGCTTGCTGGACAAAGATAGCTTATATATATATATATATATATATATATATGTCATATATTATATATTATATATGTATTTATATATATATATATGTATATATATATATTTGTTTCCGTCAAATATCCTTGGTGTCCTCCATAGGCACGGGATCTTTTTTTTTTTTCAACAGAATATACATTTAATACATAAAACGTAAAAGATTGCAATTGATGCGAATATGCATGCATGGTTGCATGTGTGTGTAGTTGTGTGTGCATCTGTGTAAATGACTGCAAACGTATGCATGTATGTGTGTGTGTATGTGTGTTTGTGTGTGTGTGTGTGTGTGTGTGTGTGTGTGTGTGTGTGTGTGTGTATTCGCTTGTTTGTTTGTGTCAATTTGTTTGTTGTTGTTGTTGTGCACACAGACACATCCAGTATTCATGTATGTTGCATACCTAGGAGACAGCTGGTGACCACCACAACGGTTGCATGGTGATCACTACAATATGATGACCGGCACATTAACAGTGCAGGGATCACCACATTGTCAGCAATGGTGGTCACCGTACCAACAGCTGGTGACCACCTCAATGATAACAGCTGATATTTTTGCATTTTGTTCTTTTTTCTTTTTTTTTTCTGTTTTTTTTTATTATTCTTTTCAGCAAGGATCTAAAAGTGACTTTTTTCTTTTAATTTTTTTAACTACCAAATAATGTTTTATTTTATTTACACTCTAGATTTACAGGACAAACACAGTGCCATCACCGTTGCTTGGGGGAAGGCTGAAATAGAAGAGAACAAAACAAAAAACACTGTAGTAAACTCGAGACACTTGCGAGCATGTTGTAAACAAAGAAATGTAATAACAACAGTAACAACAATGTATTTGGTTAGAGAGTGTAAATAGCTTTTATGCTTGGTTAGAGGGTAGCAACTGTTATAATTGTACTCTCACAGAGTACAGTAGTTAAAAAGTAAGAATAACTGTTATATTTGGTTAAAAAGCAATGATAATTCTTATAAATGTGTTCTTGCACAGTTTAAGAATTAGAGAATAACTGTTATTTTGGGATTCAAGTTGAGTGCAGTAGAGAGTAACTATAACATGTGGAGGTGCAATGGCCCAGTGGTTAGGGCAGCGGACTCACAGTCATAGGATTGCAGCTTCAATTCCTAGACCAGGCGTTGTGAGTGTTTATTGAGCGAAAACACCTAAAGCTCCACGAGGCTCCGGCAGGGGATGGTGGCGAACCCTGCTGTACTCTTTCACCACAACCTTCTCTCACTCTTTCTTCCTGTTTCTGTTGTACCCGTATTTCAAAGGGGCCAGCCTTGTCACACTGTCATGCTGAATATCCCCGAGAAGTATGTTAAGGGTGCAGGTGTCTGTGGAGTGCTCAGCCACTTGCACGTTAATTTCACAAGCAGGGCTGTTCTGTTGATCAGATCGACTGGAACCCTTGTTGTCATAACCTACAGAGTGCCATGAACAACAACATGTTTGTACTCCAGTCAAGTACAGAAGTTACACATTAGTTGAGGTACTTCAATGTTTTCACACTCATTTCATTGGAATCAAAAGAATCAGACAGTATCACTCTCTACTAAATCAAACAAGACCTTTCTCACCTTAATTCTCACAATATTTCTAATAATATCCTGCTTTACCACTCACCACACAAAAGACTGTCTACAGAAAGCATGGCCTCAGCAGAATCTTTGAGAAAGCATGGCATTTCTGCCTTTTGACATTTTCTTTAATAAAAAGTTTGTGAATTTAATGCATAGCCTTTTATCTTTTCATCTCATGTCAGCAAGGTCTTTGCAGACCACTATATCAGCTGGTCAAGTATTAAAGGACACATGACCACTACACAAGATGGTCAAGTGTTTAGGAATACTTAGCTCTAACATTAATTGGTAAAATTATTTGGTTATTTTCCTCTCTTATTTACAAGTCTTCCAGTAACCAAGACAAAGTGATAATGTTTTGAACTTTGAGATAAAATTTACAAATTGATGCATCTCTACTTTGTCTATGAGTTCAATATTGTGCAAACTTAAAAGAGGACAACCTCAAAGATGTAGCCAGATCACAGATGTAGCTGAGAACTGTTGCTATAGTAACACTCAAGCACAAAATGGTGTTGTGATAAGTTATTTATTAGTGTTGTTAGTTAAACAGTGTTACGTAGAGAAGTAAAGATTATTTTTAGCTCAAATAAGAAACTTGGAAAGGAAGGGAGGTAAATGTGTACGTACTCTGTTAAAGTGGCCTGCTCTCCTCATTAGGAGAGTGGGTAGTTTTGGTCTGCTCATTATCGGGGAAGAAAATACTTGGTTCTGTATTTCGCCTCTTGATTTTATTCTTACTTTTCTTTAACATTGTGGCCTGGATATGAAACAACAGAACTTCCATGTTAGCAATGTCAGAATTAAGATTACAACTGGCACAAACATTTCAGAAAACAACAATTATAAAAGTAACAGTCAACATTCAGAAAAATATATACTTGTAAAATCTAACACTTCATTTTCTGAGTTGAGATTCGAAACTGAATCTAAGGATTCTCACTCAGCTGATCCACCACTGGTTGAACAGGCTCAAAAGAAATTTCTTTGTCCTGTCAAAAAGTGATAGATGGATTTCCATTCGCCCTCCAGCCTGGGCTGTGTCACTGAAGGTTCAACTGGACAGCAGGCAACCTCCACAGGTAGAAATTACTCCTATGGTATGTCTGTTCTTCTAGTTAGGATGACCATTATAAATACAGCCAGACACACGACAGATAAGCAGATGGCTAGCAACAGGCAAGCAGGCAACAATGGGT
>NC_068990.1:92652132-92664261 GCF_001194135.2 Octopus bimaculoides | reverse complement strand
GTACAGAATCCCTTCTTCCTGACCAAACTATTGTAAAAAGGAAAAAAAAACAACCCAAAAGCATGCGGAACATCCATGAATTACAAAGAGGTTAGTTTCATGCATCACAGCCTGTAGGTACAAAGTGACCATACAATTTATGGCCAGACTTTCTAGTGATTTCTTGGCAAGAGAATCTCCTTAGCCATGACTCTTCAATTGAAAGCTATACGTAGTAACTGTATCTTTCTGTTGGTGAATGAGCCCAGGTTGCTGTTCATTGCAGGATACTTTTGAGGCCTACCTGGATGGAGGTAGCATAAGTCTAATTAATTAGAAGGAAGTTAATTACCTTGAGTGCTGAGCGTAAGACCATAACTTGGCCAGCTGGTTGAATCCAAGGTTCCCCATCTACCTGTACAGGTAGATCTGTTAAAAGTGTAATTCTTAACTGAAATAGAAAGAATTCTGAATCATCAAACTAGAAAATGGTTTGTTTTTATTGTATTTTGATGGCGTTTTTGGTAAGAGAGAGAGATAGAGAGAGAGGGAGAGAGAGAGATTGATTAAGTATGCATATGTGGGTTATGGTGAGTTTAACATCCAGATAATGGTCACTTGTCATTGCCTTTGTGAGGCCCAATGTTTAAAGATCGTGTATCACTACCTCATCCCATGTCTTCCTGGGTCTACCTCTTCCACAGGTTCCCTCCACTGTTAGGGTGTGACACTTCTTCACACAGCTGCCTTCATCCATACACATAACGTGACCATTCCAGCAGTCATCTCTTTTGCACACCACATCTGATGCTTTTATGCTCAACTTTTCTCTCAGGGCGCTTACACTCAGTCATGTAGCTTCATTTCTTTCAAGCCTACACGTCCTCAGCAGTCACGGCCCATGTTTCACTGCCATGTAGCATGACTTTTCTCACACAGGCACCATACAGTCTACCTTTCACTCTGAGCGAAGGGCCCTTTGTTACCAGCAGAGGTAGGAGCTCTCTGAACTTTGCCCAGGCTATTCTTATTCTAGCAGCTATGCTCTCATCTATCCCAGCTACTGACTTGGTCACCTATGTAGTGGAAGCTATCAACTACTTCTAGTGTTTCCCCTTGGAATGTGATGGAATCTGTTTTCTGTACATTGTCAGTGTTTATTGCCCCTGAGCATTTGCCACACACAAAATCTATCTTCCCGGTTAACCTTCCTTTGATATTGCTGCACCTCTTATGTGCCCAAAGCTTACACCGGGTACATCTTATGGAGTTTCTACCTATGCCTTTTCTACAGATTGAGCAAGGCCATCTACCTGAAGGGATTTGTGATTTGTTCCACTTCCTACTTACTAAGGCTTTGGTTTTTGCTAGGTTAGATTCTATTCATCTTCTTGTCTTTGGCTATACTTGTGAATATCAAACACAAACATATATATATTTAGAATAACCTTAGATGTGTATGGGTGTCAATGTGGTAACAAGTGTGTGCATGAATACATTTAGATGTGTATGTAAATGAAATTGTAGGTAGACAAATCCAAGAACTTACATGTCCGCCCTGAGCAATTCTGATGCCATTGCGTAGTCCACTCTGTATCTGACCCATATGTACCACACCTGTCACACCAACAACTTCCAACATGCCATCATAGTGGGTGGGTTTGTTAAAAGAATCTTCTTTTTCAGGGCCCCATGGATTGGCTCCAGAACCCCAACTGAAATATCAACGAAGAAAAGTCAAAATTATTTTTCTTTAGCATTCAGATTATTCTGTCAAATGTGATATACATCAGATTAAAGATTATCTGCCAACAAAATGTGGTAGTTGAATGTTATTGATATTTAGCCCCAGGAAACATTGTCTCCAGCTGGCTATACGACATGATCTGTATCCTTGTTTTTTCAAACAAGGGAGTTTAGCACCCCCACTCAGCACAAAACAATATCTGTGTATGGCGATTTCTGGGTTATTCCTCTTCATCAGCATAGAATAACTGTTCAGCTAGAGGTGGCACTGCTAAATTCTTGTTTGAAATATATAGTTTTTAAAGTGACACACAGAACGTAAAGACAGACAAAATACTGCTAAGCATTTCGCCCGGCACGCTAACGGTTCTGCTAGTTTGCCACCAGTAATAATAATAATAATAATAATAATAATAATAATAATAATAGAAATCATTATTATTATTATTTCTACTCTAGGCACAAGGCCTTGAAAATTTTGGGGGAAAGGGCTAGTTAATTAGATCGGCTCCAGTGCATAACTGGTACTTATTTAATTGACCCTGAAAAGATGAAATGCAAAGTCAACTTTGGCAGAATTTGAATAATCATAAAAATAATGATAATAATAATAAATACCCAATTCTCTTAAAACTTTTTCAAAACTGAAATGTTACAAATTTAACAGAATCTTAGTTTTCAAAGTTTGGTTTCCTTTCGTTAGAATATATCATTGCTTATCATAAATAACAGCCATAGTGAAATGTCTAATATGTTGTTAGATGTGCTCCCTGGCTAAGACCTGCAGCAAGAACAACAATAACGGTCGCTTACCTAAGAATGTTTAGAATGATGATACCCTCAACAGGTGGAAGGTCAATTAATTTGCCATCGACTTCTAACTTGATGCAACGGTGCAAATCTTTGCAAGCTTTTTTGTTTACCATTTTCCGTAATCCCATCTTTATGTAGACTCCTTTGTTATGAAGCCTTTGAAAGAAGAAAACAAGAAACATAATTAAAGAAAAGACATATAAAACATATTTGGGTAACTAACACACATTCAATCCCCTTTTGCTACCATACTTCGGTTGATAAATTGATTTAAAGTTGATGGTTAAAAACTACAGTTATTTTTGCATAATGGATAGAAAGAAGAGAGAAGACAGAAGATAACATGAGAGACAGAAGAGAAAAACAAGTGAGAAGACAGAAGAGAAGAAAGGAAAAGAAAGAAGAGGTATAAAAAAGTAACTGATGTCTGTTGTGTCTAAGTAAGAAGAGAGAAGTGTATAATGGTAAAAAATACAAAGACATATACATACCGGCTATTGAATTTATCTGGTTTCTCTTCACGGGCCATATGGAAATCTAAACAGAGGTCAGCATCAATTCCTATCCCAAAATAGTTATTCATTACAAACATTGTGGTATTGTCTTCATTGGTGTTAGCTGAATTTGTATCATTTGCTATGGCAACCTTAGTTTCATCTGGCATCTCTTTCTCATTAGGGTGGAAAATTACTGTCCATCTATCAACAGAATAAAAATGGAAAGGTTAATTAGAAAACAAAATAGAGGGAATGCACACTGGTTTATGCAAGGTAATAAGTTGATGTTGCAACAGAACATTAATACTTAGCAACAGTTTGTAAGTCCTAAGAACCTGGAGAAATTGGATGTATCCACCCAGCATCTCATAACCAGAGTTTCCTTCTACAGCATGATGTATGTCTAATAAGATTAAATGAAAGACTATAGATACTTGACGAAAAATAAATACAAAAGAGATTTTCTGGACAATTAGCCTCACCTTTAGAGATGAAAGACTTTTTCAGTGTTTACATCTAAACTATGTCTTCATCAGTTTGATCCCCAAAGGAAGTGTTTTATTCCTGGATATGTAAATTGTACCAAACTGGATTCAAATTAGGGACTTTGATTTCTAAACTAAGGGAAATAACTATCTTAGCTGCTCAGTCACTGACAGGTACAGATATTTCATGCAACATATGTTTAAAATGTATAAATTTAGTCCCATATATTGCATTGTATAATTCTATAGCTAGGTTAATATTTACTCAGCAGTCACTATGAAATGGTAACAACTGTAAGTAAAACTACAAACCATAAAGAATGGCTCCTGAAAGGCGTTAAGTGATGAGTGTTAGTACATGTAGGACAATTATAAACAATGCATTTACTGAGGATCCATGGCTTTGCAAGACAAATGGATTTTATGGCAGTAGCAGCATAAGGAATTTGAGGTAAGTCCCTCTTAGTATACATCTTTCTCCTGTTCCTTGAAATAAGGAACTTTTGAATGTATGGAACTGATATAAGTTATCATAACAGACTAAATACAGAAGCGGCAGAATTAGTTTAATCCATGGAAACTATAAACAACTGAAGGTGTACTGGGTTAAGATTTAGGCTGTTGTTAAAAGTATTCAAAATTAAACTTCTTCAGAGATATGGTAGGAAACATTATTTTACCAAAGAACTGGTGGAGGAATACAAAATCTATCATTGTTTTAAAATGGACAATAAAGGAAGTATAACTTTGGTACATCATATTTACACACATATACACAGAATGAGCACAAATATTGCTCACTAAATTTATCTCCACAAGGAATACCAAAAACAGAATAAAGGAAAAATCAAAATTTGAAATCCCAGAAGTGGGATAGAAACCTTCATGGCAAGAACACTGCATGTATTTTTTTAAAAGTAATATATATTTTGTTACTTACCTGTCAAGTTTAATTTCTTCTGCATCAATTACATCTCTGAGTAAATTAAGGGGATCTTCCCCGCCAGTATATCCAGGACCCCAGCGTAATACTCTAGCTAAATCATTTCCTGTAATAAAAATGAAATGAAAGATTATTAGGGACCATATTCCAAGAAGAACTGAGAAATGTGAAAAAAGCGTAAGTCACATGATAAAGATTTTTGTTTAAAATAACAATCAAATTAAAACTCAAACAATTTCTACTGAGAAATCATCATATATTCCCACTTCACTTCCACAGCTGTAAAATATCACATCAGTCAAAAATATTACACACACTTGCAGCCATTTCCCCACCCATAATTTTCTTTCAAACTCTCCATTTAACTGCCAATTTAATCGTTAGTGAATTTCAATATATTAATATTAAAATATGCCAAAGAGTAATTTACCGGTTAATTGAATGTGTTTCTATTTATTAAACATCACAAATATAGCGTAAGGTTGACAGACTACTTTTGTCTTGATAAGTCATGGCAAACCCTCTAATGCTGGTGCTACAATAAAATATACTCAGCGCACTTGTATACTTGAAAAGATACTGTTGAAGTACATGATATCTACCATCAAAGTATACACAACATAACTAGTCATACTGCTAGTTTATTGACAACAAGTTACATGAAGGGAGATGTATCTTGTGTATAGTAAAAGATATATATTTTTGGACATTTGTAGTTTGATGAAAATTCGAATAGTGAGAAGCAGTGACATTAAATGCAGAAGATTGAAAACAGACAATATCACTTGTATAATGGTGAGGTTCATTTACAAGCATCATATGAAGTCAAGTCAAAGGTATATACACACACAGACACATGATGTGCTTATTTCAGTCTCTGTCTACCAAATCGACTCACAAAGCTTTTGTTAGCTGAAGGCTGTGGTAGAAGACACTTGTCCAAGGTGCTGCACAATGAGATTGAACCCGAGACCACATGGTTTGGAAGCAAGCTTCTCAAACCAGTCCCAGCTCCTACTTCTTGAGTAGCTGTTCAGACAATCACCCTTAAAAAAAAAAAAAATAATCCTCACACCCATAGATACAAAAAAATAAAATAAATATATGTACATTAGACAAGATGAGAAAGGGATTTTCATACCTGTGCCTAAAGGAATTATTGCCAAAGGAGGAGACTGACAAACAGCATCTTGGCATACATTATCTAAACATGACAGAACCCAACCAACAGTTCCGTCACCACCACAGACTAAGATTTTATAGTAGGAAACATTCCGAAATACATATAATCTGAAAAGATAAAAAATAACAAACTTAGAACCACATTTAATCATAATCATCATTTAACGTCTGTTTTCCATGCTGGCATGGGTTTGACGGTTTGACTGGAGTCTGGGAAGCCAGGAGGCTGCACCAGGCCCCGATCTGATCTAGCAGTGTTTCTACACTTTGTCCAGCCTATTCTTATTCTAGTAGCCATGTTTACCCTGCAACACCAGAAAGAGACCTGGAGGGATGAAGGGGAAAGCTCAGTTGTGTCATTACACGAGTCCCACTTTTAAGTACGTGAGCACTGAAGAAAGTGCAGCCAAACTAAAGAAAGTTTTGGCAAAAGTGCAGATAATATTGGATTTCTCTTTGTATATACATTCATGCTATATACTAACTTTGTCCATTCACAGTGAAGCACACTTTTAATTTTCTAAATTTGAAAATCAAAGTGATGCATGAGACAAGAAAAAAAAAATGAAAACCAATCGAGAAACCATGAGTTATGCTATTACACTTCATAATATATATATATTTACAATATTTATATCTGTTTCAAATAGTTTGATCTCTGAATATCATCAGCTGTCATTCACTCATATCCCTCACCCTTTCCCCGGTCCAGTGGGACAAAGAAATCACATCACTTAGTTAAGAAACAAAATAGTTTGTTTGAGTCAAGTCTGTGACCAATGTATATCTGAGGTCAAGAATAAATCCTCTAATAACAGAGGCTGAACCAAGCAAACCGTAATGAAGTTATGGACATTGTCAATATATATGCTTTAACATAATATTCTGTATTCCTAAACTCATTAATGAAGTAATTTTACTTCCTACTCTCTCGTTTACACAACAATGCAGTGTATTCGTCCGTTTGTTTGTTAGTCCACCTTATCAACCTCCATTGTCACCATCACCAGGATCCTCAACTGTACTGAATAGAGGAGATGATGCAACATGTCTGGATTATCACCAGTCTGACCTTCATCTCGGTGATGCCATGGTTTATATATAGAAAAATAAGACTAGCTTGTAATCCATTGTTTGGTTGACTACCTGCCTGTCTATTGAAAGATTGTTCATGGTGGATCTCGGGCTAACCAACAACACATCTTTGCCCTAACTGTTTCAGGTGTTCTTCAAATTAATTTCACAATAAATAATTAATGGAATATAGTTTACACCTGTTGATCAGGAAGTGTTCATTAACATACAGGTAAAACAGACAAATAATTGTTTTCAGGTGAACTTCTAAAAGAAGACACTTTAAAACCGTCTTTATATGATGACAGTTTTTGTGCTATATTTTGCATGTTTGCATGTTTGTGTGACTGTGCATTTTATACAAAATTGTGTAACTCTGTGCCATACTGTGCCCCCCCCCATAATTCTGTGCATCTATGTCCCTTGTGACACTTCCATTCCATGCTGTGCACCTCTGAGCCATACTGTGCACTTCCACACAACACCTGCTCACTTCTGTTCCATGCTGCACACCTGTGCTATTTTGTGCATCACTGGTATACTGTACACTTCTATGCAATACTGCGACCTCAGTGCCATAGTCATCTGTGCCAAATTGTGCATCTCTGTTTGTATAGCTCTATCATAGTGCACTTCTGCACCAAGTCATGTACCTATGCACCAATGTGCATGTTATGTACCTTGCAACATTGTGTACCCTTACTGCAACAGTGTGCACTCGTGCCACTTCTGTGCGGTAACATTCTATACTACTGCACATGGGAGATATGGAAACTGTATAATCATTAAATTGCATAATCACAGTCATTTCCATTAGTCTAATGAGAATTAATGAGATATATTCAGCAATATAACATTTTAATTAAAAGACACTATTAATTATTTAATAAACTGACTTTATTATCATTATTATTATTATTATTATTACTACACTCATTATCTGCATCATCAGACCAGTGGCAGAAATGGTTGAGCGCCAGATTAAATGTCTTCTGGCATTTAGCTATTTATTACATTCAGAGTTGAAATCCCACTGGAGTTGACCTTCTGGATCAATAGACTAGATACAGGAGAGGAGGTGGGGGGGGGGGAGGCAGTTCAATTAACTAAATACTCTCTCCTTGCACCAATGTATTGTTATTATTATTATTATTATTATTATTAAGGTGGTAAGCTGGCAGAGTCGTTAGCAGTGTTTCGTCCATCTTCACATTCTGAGTTCAAATTCCACCAAGGCTGATTTTGCCTTTCGTCCTTTTGGGGTCAATAAAATAAGGACCAGCTGAACACAGGGGTCAATGTAATTTACTATCCCCCTCCTGCCAAAATTTCAGGCCTTGTGCTTATAGCAGAAAGGATTATTATTATTATTTCTCTTTATCACAGGTTTTGTTGGAACTCTTGGACTCTTGCATGCATAGCGGGCTTCCTACCTGCAGCCTACGGTACCATGCTATCCGTTCTTTTCAGTTATCTAATACTTTCCTGATTATTCTGGCCATGCCAAGGAGGCAAACCTTTTGCAACAGTTCTACTGGGCACTCTTTTCCAATTTCCTTTATATTCCCCTTGATGCCTTCTAATACTTTTCCCAAGGATCCAATAATAATTGGCACTATCTTCACCCTCTTCATTTTCCATAACCAGGCTATTTCGTACTTAAGAGGGTTACATCCATCTTTTCACCTTCCTTCTTGACTATTCATGGGTCAAAGGGGCACACAACACCAACTATATAGCACATGTGGTGCACCTTGTCCACCACCATTAGGTCCAGCCTGTTATGTTCTAGCACTTGATCTGTTTGGATTGGAAAATCCCACTTTCTGTGGTTTGTGCTCATACCACATCTTACCTCTCTCTACACTTTTTGCACAGTTTCTTATGTAGCACTTTTGCTAACTGATCATGTCATCACAACTTGTGGTGGTTTTGGTCAAGTCTAGGGCATTCGCTCATGATATGGACAATGGTTTCATCCACTCTATTGCAGATGCGGCACAGCGGAGACACTTGCTCATTCCTAAGGTTGACCCTCCAGTTCATGGCCAAAGCTTGGTCTTGCTCTGCTGGTATAGTTCTCTCGGTCTCTTTTCCTTCTTTCAGGGTTCCTTTGTGCCAGTTTAGTGCTCTCAGTCTCTTTATTATTATTATTATTATTATCAATAATATTAATACGCTAACTTTTCCTTTTTATACGTACCTGTTGTGTGTGTCACACTTACTTCAAATAAGTGGCAAAGCGAGAGAGGAGGACAGAGAGGAAGTAAGAGAGAGAGAAAGTGAGAGTGAGAGAGAAAGAGAGAGAGAGTGAAAGAGACAGTGAGTGGTGACGGCATTTGTTTTGTGTTTTTAAATGTTTATCACATCACAAGCAGATACATATACACCTTGTTAAATTGAAAGCGAGAGAGAAGAGGGACACAAAAGAAGTGAAAGAAAAAGAGAGAAAGTAAAAGAAACAGTAGATACATAAATCCAAAGAAAAGTTCATACATAGATTATTTAGATTATTCCTGTTTGTTAAATTGACTGAAGTGCCATTGAGGCAGAGACAGAAGATTTCTACTTAGAACAGTAATGGCAGGAGACAGTCTGAGAGACAGGCTGCTGTGTGGGCAGTTCACAACAGGCTGCAAGACAGTCCACTGTAGGTTGCAAGACAATCAACCCCTGGATGTGAGACAGCCAACTGCAGGCTGTGTTACTAATATTTGTCAATTCACAGATGACAACATTTTGTAGAATTACTAAAATATCTGGAAACATAGGAGACAATTAGCATTAAAAAAAAAAGACAAAACAAAAAACACATAAAACAGAAAAGATTATTTACCCAGGTAGAGGACCACCAGCTTCTAAATTAAAAACTTGATGAGGGTTAAGAAGTTTACGGAAAGAAGTGATGAGTTCTGTTCCCTGGCAGCCACCGCTTTTGACGTTTACGAATACCAATAATGGTTGTATACCATTATCAGGAATCATATGTGACTGAAAGGAAAAATGAAAAACAGAAAATCTATCAAATCAACCCAAATTTTAAAAAAGAGAAAAACATCAATAAGCAGCTAAAAAAAATTGTATTTTTTGGAAAAAAAAAAGTCAATAAAAAAGTTTACAAATTCAACCGATTCTAAGTCTTCATATCACAGATAAATATGTGTGAATGTATTGATGTTTAAACAGTAGAGTATTTCACCAATTGGTTTTGCATACAAAAGTTAGGGAAAGACCCAATGCTGGAACACATCAGAAGGGCTTGTATGAAGAGGGCTTTGTCTAAGCATGTGATTTTTGTTAAAGGCAGTGCAATTGCACTGTTAAGCTTAAAAACGGCCAAGTTATTTTACTAAACTCTTCATTATTTTCAAAATTAATTTAAACAGATGCAGTGCATTTCAATAGGAATATGGTAAGAAAAGGGTTAAACAGAATGATGGCTAGATAGAGCTTACCTGTATATTAGGTAGTAACATTGCAAGGAGTTGTTTATCATCAAAGATAGTATCCCTTAAAATGTGGAATGAACGACTAGCTTTCTCTGCAGTGTTGTATATGAGAACTAGAGCACCATACTCATAGTAGATCACATCAAATGAGTGCCACTTATTTTCTGGGAAACAAATAGAAAGAAATACATTAATTAGAGGATTTACATGTTGTTAAGCAATTTCAAGCAACAAAAGAGAGGAGGAAAAAGAAAATTAAACTAAGATAAATACAATCTCCTCTCTCTCTCTCTCTCTTGGAGAGGCACAAGCACCTACACACAAATGTACACACACGGAAGGAACTTCTGCCTTCCAAATTCAATTACAAAGCAGCAAGCTGGCAGAATCATTAGTGTGCTGGACAAAATATTTAGCAGTATTTTGCCTGTTGCTATGTTCTGAGTTCAAATTCTGCTGAGGTCGACTTTGCCTTTCATCCTTTTGGGCGTCAATAAAATAAGTACCAGTTGAACTCTAGGATCAATGTCATTGACTCATTCCCTCCCCCAAAATTGCTGCCCTTGTGGAAAAATTTAAAACCATTATTATTATTATTGTTTTATTTCTCATAACATTTGGTTTTGTTTGTTCTAGTAGATTCCCCAGAGATCTCCCAGGGTCTCTTTTCACACATTATCAGCTTTGATACTTGGTTGTTAATTGTCGTGAAAGACATTCAACATCCAAGTACCAATCTCAAAATCCTAGCTCTCCCCAGCAGAGCAGTATTTTGGGGCTTGCTCTGCCATCATGTCAATCCTGATTTCTTTAGCATATTTCTCGAACTTGGTTCCTAGTGCTCCGAGTGTCCCTACAGCAACAGCAATGACAGATTCTTTCCTCATAGTCCACATTCTTGCAATTTCGCCTTTTAGTAGGTACGTTTTATTTTTAAAATTTGTAACAATAATACCAGTCTGGTTGGTATTTATGGTGTGGTCTGTTGGAACTGTAAAATTCCATAAGATTGTTGCATCAGTTCTTTGATTATTGGTAGGGGATGGTGTTCAAACCATTTCTTAGTAAACTCTGTCCCATAATGTTTACATAGTGTCCAGTGAATGGAATGGCCAACACGACCATGCCTTGCTTTAAATTCAGTAGGAACCAAGGTGGAGCACCCTGAAACGGTATGGTCTATTGTCTTGACTTGCTTTTCACTGGTTCTACATTTTGGGTTTATTCCATTTTTGAGGATGTTCGCTTGGTAGATTATTATTATTATTATTATTGATTAAGAGAAAAACAACAAGTTAATATTAAAAAGATAATATCAACTTCAGAAAATAGCGGCTCACACAACTATGATGAAATGAAGGAAGCAACAATTTCTTACCTGGGCCTATTATGTCAAGAAGGATTTTTTCATATTGGCGTTGAGATAATCCACATGGTAAATTACCTACAAACAAGGAAATCGTAGGACCATGAGGGTCTTCAGTCTGTTGTATATAGAAACGAGTCATCCGGTTTTGCCGCAAAGAGTCCTATGAGGGTGAGAAGAATCCATGAGAAATGTGAGAATTTCGATGAATGTACAAAGTGAAAAGTTATGAGGGAAAACACAATGAATGGACAACAAGACTGGAATGGTATTTAATGTATTGAGACAGAAAATTCAAAGTCAACAAAGGAAGAGTGTGTGTAGACAGTTGAGAAATATATATGAAGGCACTAAAGGAGTGATGGAGAGAATTCAGATGTAGAATCTATGTTGACATTGGAGCTCAACACAGCCTTGCAGCTTGCCAGATCCTGTCAAACCATCCAACCATGCCATCATGGAAAATGGATTTTAAACACACACACACACACACACACACATATAGAAGTGAACCTTTAGAGAACTATATATACATATCACTTCCCAATCACATGATTTCAGGTTCAATCCCAATGTGTGATACCTTAGACAAGTG
>NC_068990.1:92613462-92652122 GCF_001194135.2 Octopus bimaculoides | reverse complement strand
TGTGTGTGTGTGTGTGTGTGTGTGTGTGTGTGTGTGTGTGTGTGTGTGTGTGTGTGTGTGTATCTCATAAAGTCAGGAGGAGTGAGAGGTGAAGGTAGATTTGTTTAACCATATGACTTCCATATAGTCATGGCTGTTTTATAACTTTCTTCATTTTAGTATTAATTTCAGAAAGCAAGAAATTATGTGTTCATGTTTGCAGTAATATGTTTACTCAGCAATATACAATACAATTTTTTATTCACAAATTAATGCAAATAACGAAAGCAGCTCATCAGATTATCAGAACATCATAGTTACATCAATGATTCAACTAAGTGTGTTTAACCAGGGCTGACTTGAAATTAAATAAAAACAGATAAGTCAAAACAAAGAACTATATTAGAGACTGATCCGCTTGAGATGCAACGTTACCTCAACCAAGAAAAGCAAAAATCAGTTCAATATATTTTTTAATCACAGAGATCACGCAAGAGATTTATCAGTTGTCAGAAAAGAAATGGTAAAGCATTGAAGATAAAGAGAGGCTTATCTAATCTTGTAATAGAATGTTTTCTTACTTTACGAGCTTGCTGAATGAGTTCCCATGGCCGTTCCTCACGATCTAACATTCGTTCTGAAACTCCTTTGTCAAGCAATACTTCTATTAAATTGTATTTTTCTGGATTTTTCTGAAATAAATCAACAAAAAAACAAATATAAATTCAGTTTTTATTCAAAGCCAGACGATAAGTATATAAAGTGTGTGTGTGGTAAAGAAAGAAAGAAGAGACAGAGAGAGTAAGTGAAAATGAGTTGTGTGGGTGTTCAAGGGAGAGAGAGAGAGAGAGAGAGAGAGTGAGAGATAGAGATATATATATAGAGAGAGAGAAAGTGTGTGAGTGGACATACTTGTTTCTGTGCAGTTCCAGTATATTCTTCAACACTTTACGTTTTCCCTAATTAATTATAACATATCAATTCCTAATTTAATCCTATTTTTTTATAAGTTCCTTTAAGTTTTTTTCTATTTTCACAGATATGTTTGACTTACACTACTTGAAACACAGTACTATCATCAGACATGTTTTCACAGACTGTTGGAAACAAAGGCTACTATTTGCATGACAGTAATACTTGTAATAGCATGTTGTCAACTTAATGTGACAGTCCCATAAAAGGGAAGAATGCTACTATTATCTAGGGCTAGGAAGCACTGTTTCCTGTTGGTCTGGACACATTTCCTGTGTCCTTATGTTTTCAAAGTGGAGACAAGCACCTCCGCCCAGCAAAGTCAGCATCCAGAGACTAGTTTCAGAGTCATTGCTCATCATCAGTCTGAAGTAGCATGGTTTGCTAGCTGTCGATGCTTATTCGCCTGTGAAAACATATATATTTCGAGTGAAATGCATTCACTGATTTTTGAAAATAGAACTAATACATTTCTAAATCTCTCAGAGAGATTTGGAAATATATTATTTACAGTGATACTTGTTTACAACTATCGCTTCTGTCTGCCAAATCCACTCACAAGGCTTTGGTTTGCCTGGGCTTATAGAAGATAACTGCCAAAGATGCCATGCAGTGGCACTGAGGGATCAGAATCAAATAGTTAAGGAGCTAATGTCTAACCACACACCCTGTGACTATGAAAAATAGTTTTATCTATTGGCATTAAGAAATTTAAATACACAATAAAATCATCAATGTAGTGGTTACTTTAACACAGTGGTTCCCAAACATTTAAGGGCTGTCACCCCACTTGACACCCAGGCCACATTGTTAGCACCCCCACCCCAACTAACCCTCACAAACATAGACCTCTTTCTGAAGCAAATTCAAAGCAACTGTATTTCACAAACAAAAACTTAACCCAATGAACCCATTATTTTGTTTTTACATGAATCGCTATCCATTATTGTCCCACTTTTCTTCAATGCCCCTTGGAACTTTCCACTGCTCCCAGGGTGGGGCAATACTGCCCACTTTGAGAACCACTGCTTTAACAGTTCATGGCTCTCTCTCTCTCTTATATTTATTTTCAAAATTATTTAGGAATGAAAAAACTAGGAAAAATATTGTTAATGGTTTGACATAGTCACTAGGCTAAAGGATTTGGTAAGCAAGTTTATTGGCAATTCCATTGACTCAGTACTTGAGGACTGGTATTCTTTATTTTACCAGCAGTGTGAATGGCAATTAAAGTCAACTTTGGTGAGATCTGAACACAGAATATAAAGAGATGTGACTAAATACTGAAAAGTATTTTATCTGCTTTTCTTCTGATCTTGCCAGTCTGCTACTATTTTAAGAATTAATCATCCAGTTTTCTTGGAATTTAATCTGAAAAACTGGAGGAATGAAACTAGACACTGCAATATTTATTCAGTCTAAAGTGGTGAGCTGGCAGAAATGTTAGAAGACCAGGCGAAATGCTTAGCGGTATTTCGTCTGCCACTACGTACTGAGTTCAAATTCAGCCGAGGTCGACTTTGGAACGTGGACATTAAATGATGATGATGATGATGAAAATGAATGATATTTGAAAGAAAAGAAAACATTTTTGAATGTAAATGAACATTTTTTTTTACCTCCAGACCAAACTTTCTAAGTGCTGTCCTTATCACCATGTCTGTTGTGGTATCTTTGTTGATAGGAACAAACTTGCTTCCCACAGACACTCTACAATATATAATCGTTTAAGATTCATAGAGACAAAGAAGAAAGTAGCAGATTGGGTCACACATGAAACACTTGGACATTCTCACAATTATAACACATTCAGAAAATAAATTTTTTTCATAAAAACACAAAACAAAAAATATTCACTCAAACACAAGAAAAGAGAAACACAAGAAAATTTGGAAATGAATTTGTCTAGGAAGTGACTTGACCAGTGGCTGTGATTTGAAATTAAAATGATTACATTGTAGAAGATATATATTAGCCTCTCCATCACCAAAAAGGAAAAACAAAAACTGTTAACTTCACTTAAACATTCATTATTTGTTGTCTAACTGCAACTTGTGTTGCAGAAGAACCATGTCAGTGACCAGGTCACAGTAGGTGTGAGGAAAATTTTGACAAATAATAAATGTCTAAGTTAATAGGTCTAATGTTTTTGAAGGTTAATATATGTCTCCCATAATGTAATAATTAAGAAAATGTTTAAGGGGTAATTTAATGAGAGCAATACCTACTTTAAGCCACCTGAGTAGACCTTTATATATCCTTTATCGGGGTCTTTGTCTTTGTAGCGAAGGAATATGGACGGTCGCTTTCCGTCTGGAGTTGTGAGCTGGAGTCTAAATGGGCTGTTTTCATCAAGCTCTTTCTCACCTGAGATATTGGAAATAAACTTTTGTTAAAAATACATGTAAAGATTAGACAGGATTCGTTAGATGAATTACTGTGCCTTCTCAGTGAGTTGTTTCCTCAGTCATATCCACTTCACCCCTAACTTATCTGACCCATCCCTATCTCACCTGTCCAACATGTGTCATTTAGCCAACCCTTATCTCACCATCTGCTCCCCAGACTCACCTGTCACACTCTTATCTCATACTCCATCAAGAATTACCACTGAGATACTTACAATATCTGATGGAACAGGATATGGCCTAGTTATCAATATAGTTAATCATGTTATACAGAAAAGTGACATAATGAATGACTGGCATAGCAGCGTCATAATCACCTGTTACGAAGAGCTCAATTGATTAGGAAGTGTCTTGATAAGACAGAGTTTGCTTTTATCATCATCATCATCATCATTGTTTAACGTCCGTTTTCCATGCTGGCATGGGTTAGATGATTTGACTGAGGTCTGAGAGCCAGCGGCTGCACCAGGCTCCAATCTCATCTGGCAATTTTTCTACAGCTGGATGCCATTCCTAACACCAACTACTCAGAGTGTAGAGGGTGCTTTTTTACATGCCACTGGCACAGGAGCCAGTTAGGTGGGCCTGGCATTGACCACATTCAGATGGTGCTTTTTACATGTCACCGACATTGGAGCCAGTTGGGGCACTGGCCACAGCTACAATATTGGTTTTACTTGACTCAACAGGTCTTCTCAAGCATATCATTTTACGATAAGAAGAAGTATAACTGATGTCTTCGTCCAAGTACTAAATACTTTTTCTTCAACTGGAAGAGAAATGTTTAGTAAGAATAAGCTGCTTCACTTCGTATCCATCAACCAGGTGAAAGTCATCAACAGTGTTCCCTTGGTCTGTGCTTTGGTGGTTTCTGAGGAAGCTAGGAGTGGACAAATGGCTCATGAGAACAGTCCAAGCCATGCACAGAGGTGCTGCAGTAAGGTGAGATTCAGCACTGAGTAGAATGATGAATTCAGTTCTATATCTATGAAGGCTGGAGGGTATATCAGCCGAAACATGTTAACAACAAACAAGATGAGGACAAATATCCATCAAATGTAAATAATATAAATAATGATGAATTCAATGTGTACCCTTAAATTTGACTTGATTTGATTTGATCATGAGAAAAGATGGACATGTGATGTGTATGAAGGAGGTCAGCTGTATCAGATGTGCTAATTGTTTACAGGGGATGGAACCTGCAGAGAGAGACCTATGAAGGTGTGGTACAAAGTGATAAAGGCCAATCTCTAGATGTTGGACCTCATGGAGGAGATGTCAAAGGACCAAGTTGATTGGTAAGAAGCAGTGCTGGAGAAAATATGTACAAAATCTATGTTAACACAACAAAAATGAGGTTCAGTAAGTATAATGTGTATGCATACAACTGGGCCCCTTGCTCAATGTTTCTGTCAAGCCCTCATTTGTTGCTTATGCCACTCTCTCATCCCTCTATCAACTGCATTATTCTGCTACTATAATTAAATGAGAACAGAGCTATATATTATCACTCCTTTATGTGATGGATGTCAAAAGAAAGTGGTTCAAGAAAGAGGGAGTTATTACTCCCTTTTTGACATCCTTTCCTCATTTTCGACAGTGCATCTTCCTGCTCATACTTTCCAGTGATCTCTCTTTTTGTGCTGCCAGTCATCACTCCCACTCCCTTAGCTACTTTCTCTTGACATCATTCCTTCCTTATTAACACCATCTCCTACCTCATGTCTATCACTGACCACTTCCTAATCTTATTCAGCAACCATTTACTTCAGCCCCTATTTCTAACCCTTTTCATTCTCCTCCTCCTCCTCCACTTTTGCAGCCTTTCCTGCACCCACCATTCCCCTTCAGTTTCTCTACTCTCTTCTATTCACCATCTTGTACCTTGAGGATACACTTTGGCACCTCATCACTATCTTTTAGTATCTTCCTGGTTCCACTCTCTTTCCTTCTACCCATCCATATATAATACAGGGTAGCCACAAATCTCTTTCACAACAACAAACATGTTCTTGTCCCTTCTTTAACCTCTCGATAGCTTACCATCTCCCTCTTGGTTATTCTATTCATCAGTCAAGGAGGTTCTTTACTCTTACAAGTAATAAGGTGACCTCACTAGTGCTGGTGCAATAAAAAGCAGCCAGTACAATCCGTAAAGTGGATGGCATTAGATAGGACATCTAGCTGTAGAAACAATGCTAAAACTGAGATACTGGAGGCAAGACATGGTTCTCCAGCCTGTTTGATCCAATTGAACCATCCAACCCATGCCAGCATGAAAAACAAATGTGAAATGATAATGTAGTGTATGCTTGTCCTGGGGATGACTCTAAACTGCATTTGGTGGTTCAGGAAGTCCAGACTTTTGAAGAGTGTCAAATCACTTCTCAACCATTATTGTTCTGACCCAGAGTAGTGGCATCTGGCAGCATTCCAGTTATGGGTTAATTAACATGTCAGGGGATTGCTCCCTGGAAGAAGGTCACTCACAGGACACCCAAATGAATCCACACTAAATGAGGCCCTTCAACTCTTTAGCTGCTCCAACAAAGAGAAGGTAACTCCATGCAACTCCTGCATTCTGATAAATACTTGGCTCATGTTCACTTGTTGCACCAAACCAATACAAGTTTGAAGGAGAAGTGGATGGGAATGGCTCTGCACAACTACGTCCACTATAATATTATTTGTTGGACAAGTTGTTCGGCAAACCAAGAAACCAGTACCAACACTAAGAACACAGAGCAACAGCTGTGTCTTGCTCATTTATTGAAGGGACAAGGCAGCACACCATGTGTTTGTGTGTGTGTGTGTGTGTGTGTGCATCAGATGATCCAAGCTAGAAATTCAGGACTAAAATCACAACATTGTTGTGCATAACTGTAAACAGAATCTTAAAACACAACAAACAACTTACCGTACTCTGAGGCTTCAGTTACATAGTAATTTTTGGGATCATCAGATATGTGGAATGTTTTAAGGGCTGCCTCCTGCAAAAAAAAAAAAAAAAAAATTATAGGTTCCATTGGGGAGGAAGGAAAAATGGGATCAAAAGAGAAGATAAAGCCAGAGAATAGTAAAGAAACCATTGAAACAATTTTTATTATTTGTGATATTTTCTGTGAGTTCCATTTATAACCTGTTATATTTAATCCTTTCATTACCAGCCTGGCTAAAACTGTCTCTGGCTCTGAGTACAAATGTCTTGTTTTCATAAGTTTTGAATTAAAATCTTCCACCAAACTTTAGTCACAATTTATGTTCCTAACACTAGCTGAATGATAACGAAGTTATTTTACTAAATTCTTTGTTATATTTAAAATTAATTGAAAGAAACACAAAGCATCTTAACAAAAATACAACAACGAAAGGGTTAATGAATCAAATGTAAATAACGTAAATAATTCCTCATCTCTTAAATATAGAACTGGAGAAAGTTCTTTGTTTTTCTGGAAGAATAGCAGTCTGACATTAGATGAACTGACCTTATCCAGGGAAATGATAATAAAAATTCAGTTGACAAGAACTTGCAAAAATTACATAAGAAATATGAACAATTGTGAAAAATAGTGAAAATACGAATGCAAAGTTTATTATATATTGTGTTAATTAGCTGGTTAATTAAACTTACCAAGATAACATGTGTAGGTGCATTTTTATTGACTGAAATTGTCCTATACAATCGTCGCTTCATTGTATTATTGCCATCAAAAACTCGAATGATTTCAGCTGAAATAAAAATAAAATATCAATAACAAAGAATAATAATAATCTAAAAATATCGTTAAAGTTTGTTGGTAATTATTTGGTTCATTCTTTTATGAAGAGGTCTTAAAACTTAAATATAGTTTATATCATAGGCGCAGGCATGGCTGTGTGGTAAGTAGCTTGCTTACCAACCAAATGGTTCCGGGTTCAGTCCCACTGCATGGCACCTTGGGCCAGAGTCTTCTACTATTGCCCCGGACTGACCAAAACCTTGTGAGTGAATTTGGTAGACTTCAATTGTTGGTAGGGACACTATTCTGTTTTGCAAACACCAAATTAATGTACGACCAAATACATTAAAGGTTTATTGACCCCAGTACTTGACTAGTATTTAGTTTACTGACTCAGAAAGAATGAAAGGCAAAGTTGACTAGTAAAATTCTTCAGATTCTGTTTGAGCTGGAATTGGTAAAAATTAAAGGGTGGATTGAGGTGTTCTGTTTTAGGCATGATCAGCAAAACTTTCTAATTTTCCTAAATTTTGAGGGAGGGGTAAGTCAATTACATCAACCCTCCCCCACCCAGTACTCAACTGGTACTTTATTTGATTGACCCTGAAAGGATGAAAGGCAAAGTTGACCTCAGTGGAATTTGAACTCAGAACATAAAACCAGAAGAAATACTAAGGATTTTATGTGGTGTGCTGGCGATTCTGCCCGTTCACCATCTCAAAGCCCAGTAAAATATTGAAATTGTAAAATGGAAGCTACTAACCATCACTATCTTTGTCTTTATCTTTTCCATCTTTCTCCCGAGGAGACCGTCTTTCTCGTTCTTCATCATCTTTTGAATCACCACTGGACGACCATTCTTCAGATACTGTTCGAGCTGGAATTGGTAAAAGTTAAAGGGTGGATTGAGGTTTTCTGTTTCAGTCATGATCAACAAAACAATTGTTTCATACAAAAGAAATAGATTTATTATAAACATTTTCAATATTTTCTCTCAAAACATGTAGGTTTTTCAGTGGGAACATAAATATGGTGAGCCACATGCATTTCTGAGGGGGAACATAGATATAGCATATCCTATAACTTTTGTAAAAAGGAACATGGACATAGTATAACAGATGGTGTTATGAGAGAACGTAGATATGGGATATCACATAGTTAACCTCAGGGAACATGGATATTATATACCATAGAGCATGAATATAGAATAACAAATAGCTATTGTGAGGGAACATAATTATGGCATACCACATAGGCTTATTTTTTAAAGGAAAACAGGTATAGAATGCCATATGGAGAGAACGTGGATATAGTATGTTAGATGGCATTTGCGGGAACATGGATTTTGCATATTACTGAACTATTTGGAGCAAGTATGGCTACAGCATATCATATATATATATATAACTATTCCAAGAGAACATAGATGTTAGTATATCACATGTCTGTCTTTAGATGGAGCATGAATGTAGCATAGAGTTTATTAAAAAATTCTATAATGTTCTCACAAATGAAGTTGATTTTTATAGGTGCTGTATTATAAAACCAAACTGGGTCACACCATTTCAATGATCATCTTTCCTCACCGTATAACCCTACTCTCACTTTCTGCCATCACCAGCGCAAAACAATCAACATTATACAACTTCCAATATCTTTAATTATCTATTTTTCTTTTTAAATATTTATTTTCAATTAAAGAATTCTGTAGGTTGAGAAAGGTTAGATATTATTGCTGTTGGCACAATGGTCTAAGATATGAATTATGGTGAAAAGGACTGGCATTTCAGTGATAAACAATAAAGTTGAGTTAAATGAGTAGTGTGTGTGTGTGTATATATATATATACATACATATATCTGTTTTGTGTGGTAATACTGACTTCTTTTGTGGAGTACTGCTGACCAGAAACAGATAATCATCTGATGCTGTTTGACAGCTTTCTGGCATGGATTGCAGTCGGCTAAAATATGCACCAGCAAATATCAATATATCTACTGTTATGCTGCAAGATCGAACTAACTCTATTTGCTGTTATCCATTGCAACAATTCAATAAAAACAATATTGGGAGATTATAAAGAAAGCAACAAACATGTCACCATACAAGTTTACCTCTTGATCTAAGATTGTAGTAGCAACTAGAACATTCTGGAAACAACAATAATAATAACAACAACTATTATTATTATTATTATTATTATTATACTAGTCTCTTTATCTCAGATATCATAAGTGGAATAACTTAAATAAATGATGACAAACAGAAAGATTAAAATTCTCATCATCATCATCACAAATGAAGTTAAGAAATTAATTCATCTTTATTCTTCATAAATTTTTTTTTTTATTAAATGTAATCTTTATAAAATTTGTTAACAAATATGCAACGTTTCTCATAAGATATTTAGAGAGAAATGATTTTAGAAGAATATGAATATAATAAATTTTAGTCCAATGATTAATAAATTGATTTAAATATTATTAGTAAAAGAAAGTAAACAAAGCATTGGTCGTAAATATTTCTGGAATTTATATGAAAAAAATAAACAAAAGAATAGATTAACAGCTTTTTTCGGTGCTAGAAATTTTTTTGAAATTTTTCCATTAAGAAGGGAATGTTAATTACAAAATTCACTAAAGAAAGGGATAAGGTGTCCTAAGTTGAAGGGTTCATTACTTGAAGGGTTTACTGTTCTGACAAATTTGTGTTCACTATTTAAAAGATATTCAAAGTTTGATTGACTACTGCTTATCGGTATTTAGTGCTCGATCATTCTAGAAAATTGAAATAAAAGTGTTAACACCATGCAATATGAACTTGAAGAATAATTGTGCAGTAAGAGGTGTTTGGTTGACAAGTGCTGATGTTACCCTGGAAAGAAGTTGAGATGAGAATGCTGAGAGTTAATTTGAAGAATCAACCTCAAAGGAAACAAACATTGTCTCTCTGATTGAAGCATTATTATTAAGTCATCACACATTCCTATGGTGTTCTTGAAGAATATTCTGGAAGATGTGAGAAGATGTTACAGGAAACAAGGAAAAAACAGATCAAAAGATAAAAAAACAAAAAAATTTTTTCTTTGGTTCTTAATCATTGTTACTTACATTAGTACAGGGCTACAAATGTAGGAAAGAGAGATACAGTAGAATAAATTGACCCCAGTACAATTACGGATATTTATTTTTTGACCTTAGAAAGATAAGAGGCAAAATAAACTGTGATAATTTTGAATTCAGAAAAGAGAAGAATGCAACTAAACATTTAAAATATTAACTTCAATCTATCCAAAAATATATTAAAAACAACCGAATATTTTACAGATGACAGTTTGTTGTTTATATTGTATCTAAGATAACAGACCATGTTGGGAGATCTTAGAGCATATTGTCATAGTAACCAGTAAAAAGAAATAACACCATGTTATGACCTTTTCTACATAAACTGACTGGAAACTTCTAAAATCATTAATGTTCAGTATTTCAAATAAAATATCAACTGTCCTCAACAAACCAATTATAATTATATTTGAGGCAGGTAACCTCTAGAGATTAACCTGCATTTTTGCTGAACACTCACAAATTTTCACACCGGTTTAAATATGCCCAATGAATAAAAACAAATGTGAAAGAAATATCTATTACCCAATGAATATAAGACTAATTCTAATACAATAATGTCTGATGTTGATCTCCTAAAATATTAGTTTGGACTTTATGTCAATAGTTTGTTAATAATAGCCATCATTTCTGGATTTTACCCAGACCAGGAATAAACGATACAAACTGTCTATCAAGCCAACCAGGCAACCTCTAATGTTGTTGCTTGACCTGCTAGAATTGCAACCAAATCTCCCTCCAATCAAACACTATCATCTGAGAACCTCACCACTGTGGAAACAAAACTATGTGAAGGTAGTTCAAGATAGAAGAACCACTGAAGTAATAGATAGGATGTCTTTGATAATAAATGTGTTTGATTATGGAAAATTTTGTGAATTTGTGGATGAATACAAGGTACAAACTCCTTAACTGCTGTCTGTGGTTGACCACAATATACTAATTGAGTTAGTTATTACATATAAGTGAATGTACAAATTAATAAATAAGAAGGTTTAAAATTAATAAGCAATGTTCTCAATAAGTTTATAAACCTAAAATTAAGAAATGATTATATTTACTGTAGCCAACATTCATAACACAAATAAAATAAGATAATTTTATTGGTTGGATCTGGAAGAAATTGCTGTGTCTGCCACCTTTGCAAATCTTCTGATATTGGTGACATTGGCACTGTTAATATTCTGCTTAAACTGTTGCAGGAAAAGCATGTGCAAGGGAATTCCAGAAGGATGATATTATAGGAAGGAAGGATTGACTGTAGTAGTAAGTGTTTAGGTAACCGGAGGAGAACGTGCACAATAGAAAGGAAGGAAGATGTGTAAGTTGGGAGGTGGTACAAGACTAACTAGCTCTGATGAGGCCATCATTGTAGAGGTAGAAAAGGAATGATCACTGATGATGATGGCAAGTGGGTGGGTAACAAAACTGAGTTGATAGAATATCGGTCAGGGAGCTCTATGAGCACATACTGCCATAATGCAATCATATAAGAAGTAACTAATTCAAAGATGAAAGATAGATGGAGCCCATAAGAGGGCAGCTTCAATCAGTTTCATATGCTAGACATGGCCCAAAATTTTGTTAATGTTGAGAGGAACAATACTGCTTTCACTAAATTTCTTGAGGAGAAGAGCTTGTTGCTGAATGCCATACAAGAGGAATCATTTACATTTGACAGATATTTGTCCTCATCTTGTTTGTTGTTAACACAACGTTTTGGCTGATATACCCTCCAGCCTTCATCAGATGTCTTGAGAGAAACTTCAAACCTTAGGAATGAGACCCCAGGTTCGAAATTTCCCCAAGACACCAGATGACGGCTGGAGAGTATATCAGCCGAAACGTTGTGTTAACAACCAACAAAATGAGGACAAATATCCGTCGATTGTAAATAATTCCTCATCTCTTAAATATAGAACTGTATAGAAGAGGACGTTTCCAAGAAATCTAGTTTCAGGAAAGATGCATATTGGTGGTTATTAAGGAAAGAGGGAAATTCAAGATGTCAGAGAAGGTTGTTAATAGCTGTCCCCTTCAACTATGGACTATTGGGAGTGCAATAGGATGATAGGTTGCCCTTCTTAGGAACCAGACAGACTGTAACATGATTCCAAAGACTGGGATGTATCCTTGTAGAGAGAAGAGAGATGAAGTTTGGTGTGTATAGGAACTTGCTCTGGAGTACATTATCAAAAAGTAAAGGAATTTTGGCTGAGGTCAGTGGCCTTGTTGGTTTGAAGTGAGAAGAGGTACTTTTGTACTTGGTGAGTATGTGTGCATGGTGGTGAGCCTGTAGGAATGGAAAAAAGACTGCTTTACAGTTTTGGGAGTTGAATGCAGAACAAGCAGCAACTATGGAGACTTTCTTCACAGGAGAACTGCTAGTAGAAATCATGGTTGTGAAGAAGAAGAAAAAAGAGGAATATTGGTAAGGTACCAAAATTATCAGTTGTAGTTTGGGAGAAAGGACAGTGCTTATGGGTCACATGAAGAGTGTTTGTACTCACATTACAATACACATGCATAGAAGTCCTCAATAAACCTATTTAAGTGTACAGAATGTATGCAGTAACCAGGACTACAGCTAGAGATTCCACATAGCAACACTGACAGGCTGACTATTATCAGTGGGTTAACAACAAGTTTATTCCTCATTTCAATAGTAAGTACTTGTTTATGTCCCATAAAATAGCAATGAACAATAGTGGTCTAAAGAAGAAAGCCTTGTGGTAGTTTTCAAATGGGACCCTGTTGGCTACCACCATCAGACCGAAGTCTTTTATAGAAATTAGCCTAAAGCAAATCCTTCATGCTTTGTCAATTTCCTTTTTTAGTTTGCAACCTTGAGGTCCATTTTCCTTTTGTGTGTCATTGGTTCACATACATAGGATCTGAAAGTAATGAGAGTTCTACCAGCTGGGAGTGTATGGGTGTATGTGTATAAATATATATATACATAATGGGAACACACACACACACACACATATGGATGTAGCATGACTGAATGTTTAATAAGTTTGCTTTGCAATCACAGGATTACAAGTTCATTGCCCCAGGATGGCATTTTGGGCAAGTGTCTTTTTCCATTGCCTCAGGTTAACCCATGTGTTGTGACCAAAAGTTGATAGATGTAACTATGGGAAGCCTGTCAGATAGATTCACTTTACTCACTGTGTGTGTGTGTATTACACACATATATTAATGATTTTGCTTTAAGCATAGTGATGTTAGTAATCAGTTGTTTGTACTCAACATACTTTAGAGTAAAAAGCATCAAGTGGACACAATAACAATTAATGAAGGACAAAAGAACAGCAGTTTGATAATGACTTCCATTAGCTTACAGCTGTTTCTGCTATAGAAAGCAGTGCATTCAGAGCTGAGTTCTTGTGCAACATCTTAGTTTTCTCAAAGCCACATCTTAAGCAAAAACAACTGTAAGATAAAGAAGATGATTATATATCTTCTGTTTTTTATTATCCATTATTTGACACACACACACAACCAAAGAATGAACAGAAAACAAATTGTTGATAATTCAGATACGTCATTTACATGTGTGTTAATAATCAATAATTTAATTTCTGATTACCACATTGGATGACCACATCAAAGATCAACAATTTATTTGGTTTCTTCTTTTAACCTTTCATAATATTTCTGTTGAAAAAGACACTGCTTTTATTTTAATTAATTTTGAAACTATTGAAGAATTTAGTAACATAATTTTGTCAATTTGTAAGCTGGTGTTTGGAACATAAACAGACATGGAATTAACGAGGGAAGGTTTTAATTTAGATCACTTAAAACAAGGAGTTTGTTTCATAAGACTAGGAGCAGTCATAGGTGGATTTTGTCCAATGCACTAATGAGTCTGTTAGCTCATCACAATAATAATGATAATAATAATAATAATGATAATGATAATGATAATAATAATAATAATAATAATAATAATAATAATAATAATAATAATAATAATAATAATAATAATAATAATAATCTTTTATCTTTTGTTTCAGTCATGAGACTGTGACCATGCTGGGGCACTGCCTTGAATTTTTAGTCCTTATTTTTTAAGCCTAGTACTTACTGTATCAGTCTCTTTTGCCAAACTGCTAAGTTATGGGGATGCAAACACACCAACACTGGTTGTCAAGCGGTGGTGGTGGTAGGAGACAAACAGACACAAAGACACACATACATAAATATATATACATATATATATATGACAGGCTTCTTTCAGTTTTCGTCTACCAAATCCTCTCACAAGGCTTTGGTCGGCCCAAGGCTATAGTAGAAGACACTTGTCCAAGGACCATGCAGTGGGACTGAACCCTGAACTATGTGGCTGGGAAGCAAGCTTCTTACCACATAGCCATAACTGCACCTATAATAATAATAATGATTTCAAATTTTGGTATAAATCCAGCAATTTCGGGAGAGGGGGATGAGTCGATTACATCACCCCCACCCCCACCCCAGTGTTCAAATGGTACTTCTTTTATTGATCTCAAAAGGATGAAGGGCAAAGTTGACCTCAGTGGAATTTGAACTCAGAATGTGGAGACGGACAAAATGCCACTAAACATTTTGCCCGGCATGTTAACGATTCTGCTAGTTTGCCACCTTAAATAATAATAATAATGAGGACACCCCCTTCGGTCATGACTGACCACGGGATTGCACCTAGAAAGTTACCCTCCGAGGCACAAGTCTGGCCAAGGTTGTTTATGGAAGACCAGCAGTCACCCATGCATACCAGCCTCCCCTCTCCACACCACTGATGTTATCCAAGGGAAAGGCAAAGGAATCGACACAGCTTGGCACCAGTGACGTCACAACTCATTTCTACAGCTGAGTGAACTGGAGGAATGTGAAATAAAGTGTCTTGCTCAAGAACACAACACGCAGCCCAGTCCGGGAATCGAACTCACAACCTCACGATTGTAAGCTCGACGCTCTAACCACTGAGCCATGTGCCTTCACTATAATAATAATAATAATAATAATAATAATAATAATAATAAAGTATCAGAATAAATCAATTATAAAATAGCTATATATATATATATATATATATATATATATATATAGAACTGTTTATGTAGTTTTCTTTTTTTTCCTTTTGAAGGAGGAGAGATTCATTGAATGAAAAATTTCTCCCAGATTAAAGAAATCTGAGATAGAATCATTGCTTACACAACTTTATTTCTTGCTCTTCTAAGAGAGATTCCCATCAAGAAGTTAGTGGAGGGAAAAACTAATTAAATATTAAGTTGGATCAATTTAGAGAGGTTTATTATACTCGTCTATCAATTTCTTGTGGCAGTTAGGGTTAGTTAACAACAGATTAAAGACAGACACAACTGAAGACTAATGAGTGAAGGATGATACTCACTTGGTATGTCTACGTCTAAACCAGCCCAGAGATGCAACGGAAATGAAACAGAAACGAAAATCAATTAGCAGCAGATGTGAAACTGTAAATTAAACTTTCTCGGTGTACAATGAAGAAACACTAAGTAAATATGTAAAGAAATGAAATACGAAAGTGATGATTGCATTACAGAATGTTTTGCCACATTGAGAGAGGCTGACATTTACAGTATCCATTACTTTTAGTCAGTTCTGACATTATTCAGTGAATGTTATCCAATAGTAGAAGAACAACTAAGAGTTCTTCATTCTGCTAATACCATCTGCCATCTAGGACACCAGCCTCAGAAGAGTTCTAGTAAACAAGAGAAATTGCACAAAACTACTACAGACTAAAAGTACAATTCTAAAAAAACAACCAATCATATCTCTGGAAACCTTTGTCATCTTTCTGAATCTTGTTTTGGCACCTTTATACTGCGCTAATGCAGTTGATAATCACATACCAGCACTTTTATCTTATGCTAATGCAGCATTTATCACACACCTGCACTATTATGCTGTGCTAATGTAACAGATATCACACACCTGTTTACACAATATCATGCATTATTCTTTCTATTTAACTGACCATCAAAAAAATGTCTCTAGATTTTCTTCTAAAAGTTTCCATTAATTTGGCTTTTGATAGTAACCACCTCCAAGGAACACATACAGGGATTCTACAGCCAACTCTAAGGCTGCAGAGAACTAAGGGAACTTATAGCTTGACAACAAACCTGTATAACCCAGGAAAGATGGAGAAGTGTGACTGATGTGGAGTAGTTTAGTGTGGTGATGGGGGCGTTTGTTGAAAGTTGGTAGCAGAGAAGATACTGAAATATGCACGTATGCGTGTGTGTGTGTGTGTGTGTGTGTGTGTGTGTGTGTGTGTGTGTGCTTAGAAGCTGTGTTTAGAGAGGAGGAGAAAGAAGAAAAAAGCAATAAAAGTGTCAGATAGTTAGAAAGAGACGTGTCAGATGGACGAATCAGTGAAGTCTGTGACTGTTTCAGCCTCTGTAGCTGCCAGAAAAACGACAGCAAAAGACATTACAGGGCCAACAAGGGAGCCACAACAAAGTGACACAAACAGCAAGAAACAGCAGTCAAGCTTCCCTTATATCGCACCCAATAGTTTGAAGAAATATAGAAAAGACACATCAAACAATATACTTCTAGAAATACTGTCTGAAATAGGATGGGGTGGACATGGTTGGAATACCTCTGGCAACAGTTAACTTTGCCAGAGCTAATCTCAGACTAAAAACAAGGATGTCACAGAATGGGTTGTCATAAAATATCTGCTAAGAAGTCTGAGTTGATGACATTAATTGAGATGCTAATTAATATAGAGATAATGGCTAGAAGAATGTAATAGAAAAACCAACTGAGAGGTCATGCATGGAAGAGTCAATGCAGACATCATGATGAATCGATTGAATTGTTAGTTTGATTAATGATAATTTCCTCTCTATGGATAGCAGAGTGGTTATGACTGAGCAGAAGATTAAAAGACATGTGTTTCTTATACAATTACTTAGACATTCTTTCTCAAGAGACAAATTATACTTGTATCATCAAATCCTTTTTTGTTCTAAAAATGTCTTCATTGGATACAACAAATGCTTCTCTCAAACAAGAAAGTTTCTTTAAAAAAAATTCATAAAATTCTAATTTTTCCCACAAAACATATAGAATTAATCAAGAATTAAAGTTTCTATAAAAAATTGTAATAGAATAATCTTTAGAGATGATGTTTTTCTTATGGGAGAGAGAGAAAGAGAGATCCACAGACAAAGGTGGATACTAAGCAGTAACCAATTCAGTATATAATTATTAAATAGACTTAGATTGTTTAATCATCACTAATTATAAAAGTTTGGTGATTTAATTTGTTTGTAGTGATAAATAAAATCTCAACAATAATGGATTTATTCATTCTTAATGTGTTCTGGCAGATTCAAATGTAAATGTCCGATTGCTGTTGAGAATATCTTCTCCCTTTAGGTGATGTGTGTCCATATGACATACAATTCATCGACTCAGCGGTGTAAGGGGACTTCCAAACACTGAGGTGCTTCAAACTTGTTGTGTGCCTCCTCAGTTTGAAGCTACTCCGCTGGACTGATGAATCTAACAAGAGCATAAGCTCTTGTTTATAGGAATCAGCAAACAAATTATTTGCTGATGCGTGCAGATGCCTAGCAAACTGAAATAATTTATGAGGTGGAAGCAGGACAACAAGACTCCAAACAATAAATGAATACATGGTTTATTGTTTGGATTCTTGCTGTTCTACATGCAGCCCATGAATTATGAAGACTGACCAAACCTATGAAAACTAGACCAGCTAATTTCAGTTTTTATAATTGTCTAACAATAGCAAAGTTACTTCTTCCTCATAAGATACTCAAGATTTACTGTTAATTAAAACATAAATTAGATTTATTTAAACGAATTAAAACAATGTTAAAGCAAATACAATAATAGTTAAATGACAATAAAAAGAGAGTAATGCTCACTGAATTTCTTGTTATTGAGTCCCAACAAAGTCTCCATGCTAACATCCAGCCGAGGGATGGTGAGACAACTGGAAGGCAGCATAATTTCACGCAAACTACCAAAATTGCACTCCTCTGGCAAGTGCTTGTAGCAGGTTGCATGAGCCTACGGGAGGGAGCAAGAGACATTCAGTTTTGGTATCAGATATGGACATGACTGAATCTACAAATATAAATGAAGACACACGCACACAACAGCAGACATTTGGGTATTATATGAGGTATGACCGAATATACAACTATCATCATCATCATCATCATCATCATCATTTGTTCTCCATGCTGGCATGAGTTGGACAATTTGACTGGAACTGGTAAGCTAGAGAGCTGTACCAGGCTTCAGCCTGGTTTGGCTTGGTTTGGTTTCTATGGCTGGATGCCTTTCCTAATGTCAAACACTTCAAGAGTGTAGTGGGTGCTTTCTACGTGGGAAGCAAATTTCCTAACCACACAAAAACACTTGTGCCTCATATAAAGTGGATTTGGTAGATGGAAACTGAAGGAAGCTGGTCATCGTGATGCATCATTTAAGATCCATTTTCCATGCTGGCAGGGGTTGAACACTTTAGTATGATCTGGTAAGTTCCAGTGTTGTGTTCAGCTCCAATGTCAACTTTGGCATGAGTTCTACAGCTGGATACCCTTTCTAATGCCAACCACTAGGGGGTACTTAGTTTGTTTTTTGACACTAGTAAGGTTGCCAAGTAACTTGCAGGATGAGAAAAGAAGAGGAAAAGCCCCCTTGATTAAATGTGTGACTTGGGGGGAGTATTTGAGAGGGGTGTGGTTTTATGTCAGGTGTTGAGAAGCTAAAGACTGATCTGAGGGACCAGAACAGGTGTCTTGCTACAGAGGAAATACATGGTTACCCCATATTGTATAAGGGTCAGTGCTGGTGCCATGTAAAAAGCATTCCGTCCATTCTGTGGGGTGGTTGGTGTTAGGAAAGGCATCCAGCCACAGAAACCATGCCAAAAGACACAGTAGCCTGGTGTAATCTTCTATCTGGCTGGCCCATGTCAAACCGTCCAATCCATGCCATCATGGAAGGCAGGCATTATTGTCTCCAAGTTGTGACATGGTGTAATAGTTCTAAGCGAACAGCATCATCACACAAACAGAGTTATTTTGATTCTAATTTTCTGTGGAAACAGGTTTAGCCATGGGAAGTTGTATCTTGCTTGGAAACAGGTGAGGATTGGTGACAAGAATGGCATTAAGAGCACAGAAAATCTGTCTCAATGAATTCCATCTGACCCATGCACATAGGGAAAAGTGGACATTAAAACAGTAATGATGACACAAGATGATAATTTTTTGCTTTATTGAGTAGGAAGAATGAAAGGTAAATTTGAATTAGGTGGGATTTGAACTCAGAACATAAAGGGATGTAGCTAAATACTGAAAAGCATTTTATTCGTCTCACTCTAGCAACTCCACCAATCTTACAATAACAACAAAAACAACATAAGATGTAAGATTAAAAATGAAAAAAAACCCAACATGTTTGTTGATTTGACAACATCATGATGTAATGCATCATTATAATAATAGAATTCTTTGAGAAAGGATTATTAAATTCCAGAATATTCTACAACTATTTCTTGTCTCCCACTTCACCAAGAGTCAATACAATTACGCAATAAGGAAACCACTAGCAAGTCATTTGATCTACTAGAAATAGCAGCTAAATCTACCTTAAAGCACATGCTATTTTCTTTAAAGAGGAAGGAAGGATACATTAAATGATAAAGTTGTAGATATTCAAGCAAACAAAATGGTCATGGCTGGAATGTCTTTGATGGTAGATTCACTTGATCAACAACTCAAATCAGATTAAGGAAATAGGATCACTAAATAGGATCAGAGAAGGGTTAATACGGATTAATTTACCACCCACGCTACCACCACAAGCAGTTCTCTAAACAAGCACTTAGGTCATGCCACATGTCCATGTGTTGCATGTATACACACATGCATTTCTCGATGTGCTAATGCATATTTAAGTATCATATGTATGCATAATATGGCTGTGAGTGTACGGTTGAACGCATCCTTTTACTCTTTTACTTGTTACATCAATCGACTGTGGCCACACTGGAGCACTGCCTTTAGTTGAACAAATCGCCTACAGGACTTATTCTTTGTAAGCCTAGTACTTATTTTATCGGTTCTCTTTTGCTAACCACTAAGTTACGGGAATGTAAACACACCAACATCGGTTGATGAATGATGGTCGGGGTGCAAACACAGACACACAAGCATACATACATACATACATACATACATACACGATTGACCGCTAATTCCCAAAGTTCTTTTTTATTCTCTCTCTGCTTATTTCCTTGTGTTCCTTTCTGTTGAAGAGCGTAGGCTTGAAACGTAAAAGACTTGGCACAGTTTGAAGAATCCATCTTGCGATTCTTTCTGGTGACATTCTAATCATGTTTGTAGTACCAGAGCTGTGACCTCTCAATGCAGGGGAGTAACAGTTCAACATGACTGACTTAGAGTGAACATTAGAATAATTAACCCAAATTTGCAATATTATTCACCCTTTTTTAAGTAAAGGGGTTTTTTTTAATGGGAAAACTTGTCCTGTTATTGCTTATATAAAAACTCAAACTACATTGAATTGAAAACACGAGAAATCAAAATGATCCCCATTAGTATGTAGATATGTATTTAATGCTATAATGTCCTAATTAGTTCATTGTCTTAGTTGGTCATGCTTGGGAATCCAGCCAGAAAGTGTAAGTTGCTTCTGAAAGGTCCCTATGAAGAGAAACCTGAGAATTCTCTCACAAAGAGCAGATGGAAGATAGATGGATGTCCTGATTATTTAAGATACGTCTATTAAAATTGAAGCACATTTAAAGAGTCAATAATCTATGGAAAAGGAAGGAAACAAAACAACAAAATTCAAACATTTCTTTCAAAAATAGCAGAAATATCAGATGTCTGATCAATTAGTTTGTGTATTGATTAATTTATATTGAACAAGATAGACACTGATTAGACCTGGCTCATTTCTATGAAATACTCTCCAATTCTCTTTACCAGCTGGTCACAGGCCAAACTCTGAATAGAGTGTAGTAAGTGTATAAATTATTTGAATAATGTAAAAAAATAGTGGTTTCTCCGTTGCAAGTTTCTGGAAACACAAGGAAAGAATTCTAAAATTTTAATACATTCAAACTATTCATCATTATAATCTTGTAATAACAAACCCCAGAAAATATTTGATCAGATTTGAAATCAGAACACGTGCCTAAATGATTACACTCCTTGAAATATTCTCATCCAAAACAAACCAAAATATACTAATCATTTTTTATTACTGCTTTTTTACTAATTACAAAGCATTTTGCTAATTATAATGTTTTTCTTTTGCTAGAATTCTTCAGAAATAGATAACAACAATAGTGCATGGTTGTGTGATGAAGAAGCTTGCATCCCAATCATGTGATCCAGTGTTTAGTACCACTGTGTGGCACCTTGGGAAAATGTCTTTCCCTATAACCCTGGGCCAAACAAAACCTTGTGAGAAGATTTGATAGATGGAAACTGAAAGAATTCTGTTGTCTGTATAAATGTATATGAGTGTGTGTGTATCATCATCATCATCATCATTGTTGTTTAACATGTTTTCCATGCTAGCATGGGTTGGACGGTTTGACTGAGGACTGATGAGCCAGAAGGCTGCACCAGGCTCAATCTGATCTGGCAAAGTTTCTACAGCTGGATGCCCTTCCTAATGCCAACCACTCCGAGAGTGTAGTGGGTGCTTTTACGTGTCACCGGCACGAGGGCTAGTCAGGCAGTTCTGGCAACGACCACGCTCAAAAGGTGCTTTTTACGTGTTACCTGCACGGGAGCCAGTCCGACGACACTGGCAATGACCATGCTCGAATGTTGTTTTCCACGTGTCACCGGCACATGTGCTGGTAAGGCAACGATCACACTTGAATGATACATGCCATCGGCAAGGGAGCCAATCCATGGCCCTGGCAATGGTCATGCTCAAATGTGCTTTTAATGTTCCACTGACACAAGTACCAATCAATCTATTTTCATCTTTCACACCTCCTGACTTTATGCTTTATACATGTGTGTGCATGTATGCGTGTGTGTGTGTGTGTGTGTGTGTGTGTGTACTCTTATCTAGACAGTAAATGATGATGATCATCATCATCATTATACAAGTGAGGATGTTTGTTTTCAGTCTTCTGCAAGAAATACGTCTAGTCGAGGGAGAATATTACCTTGTTTGCAAACAGATGAATGGTTGGTGAGAAGAAGGCTGTCAGGCCACAGAAACTTCTGCCTCAACATATTCTGACAGATCCATGCAAGTATGGAAAAATGGACTCTTAACGCAATTCTCAAGACAAATCAGTGAGTTGCAATGTGACAAGGCCAAAATCTTTGGATCTCAATCAAGAGAGAAAGAAGATTTGACCCCAGGACTGAATGAGTACTTTTTTTTTACCAGCTCCAGAAAGATTAAAGACAAAGTTAATCTTAGCAGGATTTGAAGAGCATACTAAGTGACATTCTAATTAATGATGCTTCCAATATTAACTCATGCTGTTCCATATTTTCGAGATGAGGAATTCTTTAACATTATTTACAATGGAAGGATAGGTGTCCTCATCTTGTTTCTGGTTACCAACAATGTTTCGGCTGATTTACTCTTCAGCCTTCATCAGGTGTTTTGGTAGAATTTTGAACCCAACTCTGGGTTCTCTTTCCTAAGGTACTTTTTTTGCTGATGTTATTATTATTATTATTATTATTATTATTATTATTTATTTATTCAAGGCCACCTGATGAAGGCTGGAGAATAAATCAGCCAAAACGTTGTGGTAACAACAAACAAGATGAGGACACATATCCGTCAAATGTAAATAATGTACAATATTAACTGGTTGGCAACCAGAAATATTTGCTTTAGCGTCACCACACATGACTGAGAGAGTGAGAGAGAGTACAGTGGCAATGTGACCTGAGTAGATTAAACAACTACAGTTGAACTGCAGTAGTGAAGTCAAACAGTACAGTGTGTGTGTGTGTGTGTGTGTGAGTGCACATCATTGATCATCACAGTTAAAGGGATGGAAGATGTGATTTGAACAGCATTTAGGAAACTATTTTTGTATGAATCATTCATCCAATTTTTCCCACTTAAAAAAGGGGATTATCTGTTACTAACATCGCTATTCTGTTATCTGCAGATTATAAAATGTCTCTGCTACAGATTCCTATGTTGAAGTTTTACCTCTGAAATACGAAACTTCTCCCTAAATAGGTCTGAATTTTAAATATTTACCTCCTACCCACAAGAAAAAAAAAATTTCATATTACATCATGTCACATTAATGAGATGAGCTAAAAGAGGAACTTCTACATGGTCTGCTAGAAAGTCAACCAAATTTCCCTCAATTCACATGCCACAGTCATAAGAAAAGGAAGGATACATTGGATATACAGGATGGTCATGACTGGAATCTCTGATCATAATCTGTTGAATCAACTTCAGTGCCAGAGACACAAATTAAATCCATAAACATTCTCTGTTATCATTCATCATCCTTATTTTACATGTTTTTACCATGTTTCCATGGGCTGCATGGGTCTTCTCTGGCACAGCGTGCCACCACTTTTGGGTCCTCCTCCTCTTCCTCCTCATAATGACGAGGTTTAGTCTCTTGAGATTAGCTTTCATTATTTCTTCCAATGGTCTTTCTCAGTCTACTTCTGTTCGGTCCATCTGGTACTTAATTGCACAACTGTCACCCTGCAAATGCATCAAATATTCTGCACTGCAGGCTCTCAAATGATTTCCTTCCAGGCTTTCTATGTCCTCTGCATATAATGCCACAGTTTCACTCCAATGGAACAGAGAATCCCCATGTCACAATTGAATCAACCAGGTGTTATGGTTTGGGCAAGTCTTTCATGCAAGAGGGTCATAGGACCTGTGTTCTTTGACAAAACCATTAACCAAGACCTTTATCTTAAGACGCTGAAGGAAACAGTCATTCCTGAATTGAAGCAGCAACAAGACAATGATGACTTTTATTTCCAATAAGATGGAGGTCCTTTCACACTATGCTCTAGTGGTTCATGAGTACCTGGGCAAAGAGATGAGAAACATATAGATTGGCCAATGAGGCCCAGTTGATTGGCCAATGAGGCCCAGTTGATTGGCCACCAAGATCACCAGGCCTCACCCCCGAAGACTTTTTCTTTTGGGATGTTGTCACAGACAAAGTGTTTTTTAAAAAGCTATGCATTGTTGATGCCATGATTGAATTCATTGGAGAGGTTTGCCAAGAAATTAAGACAAACAAAGAACTGTGTACAAAGACATGCTTAAGTGTTGAAAGTCAACTTCAAGAGTGCCTAGGCATGAAAGGCAATCAGTTCCAGCACTTGGGAGACTGAAATAACATGTTAAAAAACATAGAATTCTTATCCTAAAAAGGGAATAGAGAAATAGAGAAAAGAACATTCCACTCATATTAAGCAATCGTATACCTACATTTGCCCTGCCCCTGTATAACATTTTGCTAAAACAAAATGTCATGTCACATGTCATCCTGCATGTACAATGTTCAAATCCTAACAAAGTCAAATACGCTTTTCATTCTTCAAAGGTTAATACAATACCAGTCACATTGGTTTAAAATCAAAAATAGTCTCCCACAAAATGTACATCAACACCATCATCATTTCCAATTTTATGTCTGCCCTCCATGCTGGTATGGGTTGGACACATTGTCAGTTCATATTCAGAGTTCCTGCACTCCAGTTCCTGTCAGTGGAGCACCAGATTTTGTTGTACATTACATTTTCACACAGTCTACACAGCTTGAAGGTGGCCTTCCTATCGTTAACCACTGCACAGAGTGTACTGGGTGCTTTATATTGAAGCCACCAGAACTAGAGAGAGGTTACCATGGTCCCAACATTTTATTTTTTATAATTGTTTTAGTTACTGTAGAAGTTGTTGCTATTACCATCACTATTATTGTTATTGTTATTATTATTATTATTATTATTATTATTATTATTACTATTACTATTATTATTATCCCACCAAAGACAACTTTACCTTTCATCCTTTCAAGGTCGATAAATTAAGGACCAGTGAAACACTGGGGTCGATATAATCAACTACTGCCCTTCTCTCAAGGTTTCAGGCCTTGTGCCTATAGTAGAAAGGATTATTGTTATTTGCAAAATAATATTTTACTATAAATATTTTAGCTGGTTTAAAAAAGGTCAAGTAAGAGTTGTTGGTTAATAATATCCAGCTGAAACCATTTTGCTGAGTTAGTCAACAAACAGTGAAATAACTAAACAAATAGTTTACAGTTGCTAACCTTGCTTTTCACTACTGTGGTTAACACATCAGTGAGATTTCCCAGGCAGCCAACTGCTGCTGCTTCAGCTAACTGCTCTACTATGTACTCAATATTATGAATGAACTATTCCCAGGCAGCCAACAGCTGCTGCTTCAGCTAACTGCTGTGCTCTGCACTCAGTATCATGAATGAACTAATCCAGTGTTTGTAGTAAAAACAAAACAAAAAAAAAAGAGATACTTACAGTGACACCACACCACTCACACCGCATGCCTGCCAGGCACTCTGAGGACCAGCAAGTCTTTTTACAGGACACACACTTGGAGTTAGCTGGTAAATTCCCCTCCCTCCAATGGTGGAAATGGACAATAGTTAACTGGAAATTAAAAAGAGAAATAGTTGAAAATTAAATAACGATATCATTTAATGTAAGTGGAAAATACAATAGAAATTTTGATATTTCAGGAAAAAGAGTCTTCACTCATTCTTTATAAAATTGTAGATACAATGGCAACAAGGAAACATTCTCTATAGAGATTCTCCTGTATTTTAAGTGTAGTTCCTATATTTGAGTGGCTGGTACATTTCACTACAAATTTTCCGTAAGTTTTACGTTATTTTTGCCTGGTGTGCTAATGTAAGTTTTACGTTATTCTGCTCAGCACTTCTCCTGCATCTGTCTTGCTGTGAAAATCATATCCACTGTCACTCTACCAGATCGGAAGCTACATTGAGATTCAGATAGGACATCATTTACGAGACACCCATTCAGACGAGTAAGAAGAATATTTGCCAGAACCTTGCCAGCAGCTGATAATAGAGCAATACCTCTGTAGTTACCACACATTGTTCTGGCTCCTTTTCTTTTATGTAGAGGAAGAATAATTGCATCCTTCCAGTCCTTAGGGATTGCACCATCCCCCCAGACTGCACTAATAAGTTCATGAAGGGACTGTGTGATGTAATTACCACCAAATTGCAAGACTTCAGCATAAATTCTATCCTTTCCAGGTGCCCTACCAAGATTCAATTTACTTATTGATGTCATTACTTCATCTATTGAGGGCGAAGAGTCTAAGGAGCCAATGATAGGTCTCTGTTGCATAGTATCAATCACTGTTTCATCTGTAACTGACTCATGGTTTAAGAGTTTAGAGAAGTGTTCAATCCAGCGATCTGCAATTTCTACTGATTTAGTAAATAGAATAGAAGACGTCTTGGAAAGCAAAGGAGCTGATGTTTACTGCCAACATGAGTCACAGGCTCGGGGATGTGGGAGTGCCATGATCTCTAGCACAAACCAAAGATCCCCAAAATGTCCAATGCCATTCCCTGCGTATCTGGTTTTATATCAGAGTGACCTTCTCCTAGCGACATGCTTCAACAGAAGCTGAGGGGTGCCCCCCTCCCAGTGGTCTTCTAGCACACCAGACACCATCTTGGAATTTCTTCGTACCCATGCTATTGCTAGATAGCCACTGAGCCTGCACTAGGTTCATCCGACCTTTGAACAGGTCTTGTTTTGAATCCTGCTGGGTTTCTAGCAACTCTCCTGATCAGGATAGCCTGGTGGGGGTGACAGTTTAGTTGCTGACAACCCGACCATGCAATAGGTTTTACTGGATTCCATGTTACCAGTAGTACTTATGAGAGCCTTGTAAGTGATATATATACATACATACATATATGCATACATATACACATACATATACATAAATACAAACATACTTACATATATATATACATGCATGCATGCACACACACACACACACACAAAGGACTTCTACCAAATTCACTCATAAGCAACTGATTGGCCCAGGGTTATATTAGAAGACACTTGCCCAAAGTGCTACACAGTGGCATTGGGACTTAAATCAAGAGCTTACAAAGAAAGCTCTTCAACCACAAAGCCATGCCTGCACCTAAAAAGTGTTGGCGTAACAACTAGAATGAGTACTTGTGCAGCTTAGTCAACACCATGAGCAACTGTTGCACCCTGAAATCATAAATGTTTGGTATTAATAGTGTTAGATTAATGTTGGAATAAAGACAGGTGTTACTACTAGCAGCAGACATATCTTGAAATTATAAATAAATGAAGAACTGGAGGATTATTTTGAGAGGAATTCTTTGATGAAATGAAAATGAAGAATCTAAATGTCAGAGTTTATGAGGTGGCACTCTGACAAAGCAAAAAACAATTGGTACAACCAGTAGTTTGTAGTTCTATATATTAACGACCGAACACATCATTTGGAAAATAATAGATCACACAACAACTACGATCCACTTGGAAATCAATAGTTAAGTCAGTCTTAACATATTTCACACAAAGAGCATTAAAAAGTCATTAGTCAATGAATTATAATTTCATTTTCTCAGACATGGGAGACAACTTTCAACATGCTTCAGTTACACTTGGACCTCATCAGTAAAACATAATCTCCCTCTACAAATTGAAGTAGTAAGGAATAAATCACTTGGTAAGCATACACTGTGAATTAGTTAACCCCTCACTAATAGCTATGTTTACAGGTTTGCTGGGTCTATACACTCTTGATATATTACGGTAAAGTATGATTGGTTGTCAAAGGAATTATTAGATGCCAGATGCTATATTTCACAAGTTTCACATCAATATTGCAGCAGTGTTGCAGCTATATTCCAGCTACATTATAGCTTATTACAGCTATATTGCATCAATATTACAGCTATATTACATCAATATTACAGCTATATTACATCAATATTACATCAATATTACAGCTATATTGCATCAATATTACAACTATATTACATCAATATTACAGCTATATTACAACTATATTACATCAATATTACAGCTATATTACAGCTATATTACAATAGTTTTTCAGCAGTATTAGTTATATTAAAACAGTATGACAGCTATATTAGAGCAGTATTACAAAAAGAAGTGGTGGTGGTGGTGGGGGGGTGGGAGATTGACAGATGGAGAAGAGAGTAAACGGAGAGAGAGAAATACTCACCAGATCTCTTTGTGGAATATATGTTGCACATTCTTTACAATCACTCACAACAAAATCTTGACAATCAATATGTGCATAATATTCACAAACTGAAAAATACATATTTTACAAGAATCAGAGTCTGGAATTCAATAAATATTCAAGTCAATTTTATAACAGTTGTAGAATATTAGTTTTTATTTTGTTTAGTTGATTGATACATCATTTACAAATGTTTAACGTAAACCATGAGGAAAAAAACAACTATTTTTTGGTCTGGTGAGGGTTAATTACATCCAAAGTAATACTTAGAGAGAACTGGTAGAATTAACTGGAGCTGCAACCCAAATTCAAAGACTCTGTAGTTATGAGTCAGTGCTAATAATACAGAGTGTGGCAGAAAAAACCTCTTATATTTTACATGGCTATTGGTGAGGTGCTAATGAAGATAGGCAGGCTGTAATGGTGCCTTCATTTGGCTAATGTTTCATCATGTTTTTTTTTTCAGTAATCATCATGGTTTGAACTAGCGTACACTGTGCCTTTGCTGTAGAAACATATATGAGGAATGGTGATTCTGAAGTTTTCTTTACTGTACTCTGTAGTATATAATAATATAGATGTTACAAATATCAAATTTAATTTTATATATATATATATATATATATATATATATATATATATATATGAAATGTGTAAATTATATATTGAAACTTATATTATGCAACAGGCATGTACATTTAGTAAACGATGACTTGAGGTTAATGTATTTATAATTGTGTGCTTAAAAGAAGCAAATATCTTTTGAGAAATTAAACAACAACATCTGCCTGAAAAATTATATTACACATGAATTTTCAGGTTAAAAAAGAGTAGGTATCTTTGATACATTTTTTGCATGCCAAATCTCAGCTAAAAATAATTTTGGAACGAGTTAGTGAGAAGATAATCTTTAGTCTCAGCAGAAAAGTGATCATGATCCTCTGTATTAATAAGTTCTATATCATATACACAGACATTTGATATGGAAAGCATTTTAATTATAAAGTTATATGCTACAAAGCTCCATCATAGAATCTGCTTTAATCTATCTCAAAATGACAGGATCCTTGCTACCTGAAATTTTGAACAGTTTAAGTTACTAAAATAATTCCTTCACATTTTAGGACAAGAATGTCTTACGAGAAAGTCTGCTCATTATGTAAACCCTATATTATTCAACTCTGCTTTTTTTCTCAACCAAAGGAGGAAGGATGGGATGGACAGATGGATGGATACAGACAGATAAAAACATGTGTCTAAGGCAATATACAGCATCACAAGTACTGTAGATTTAACATATATCTAAGAGCAATTAAAAGTTATATCAAAATTATGGGTTAATTTGAAGTAAGATTCAAAATAAAGACTGAATAAAACTGATAACATTAAATAGACAATGAAACAAATTCTCGAAACTTGTTCCTTTTTATGTCTGTTTTTCCATGCTAGCATGAGTTGGACAAATTCTTACTGAGGTATTGTTTAACAGTTTGATGCCATTCCTGTTATAACGCTTGTTTTTCAAGTAATGGATCTTTTTATTCTACTCATCTTCAAGTGAAATCAAGTGCGGAGCAGGAGGAAGATTTGTTGCCTGGGAATGTTAACATGGCACCATTTCTTGCCCAGCGCTTTTATGCAAGGATGCTGCAGGATGTAAACATTAAGACAGACAGACACACACACAATGATAGGCTTTTATACAGTTTGTCTGCCAATTCCTCTTAAAAAGCATTGGTTGGCTCAATGATACAATAATTTTAATAGAAAGAATGTGTGTGTGTGTGTGTGTGTGTGTTAACTGCTATAAAGGTTGTAAATGTTGACAAAAATCTAGTGATCTTTGAATGATGTCCTTTCAACTGTATAGATTTTTTAAACTTTTTTCTACAGCATACGACATATTACAAAGAAATTAAGATTTTATCATTCTATTTTCGCAACATGACATATTTTACATCACAGGAATCTGTTGTTAATGACTTTTATATACTTTATAAGTCAACCAAAGTTTATGAGAAAGAACCAAGAAACGGAGACAAAAAAGAAATCACTGTAAAACTTACTCTCACACCGTATTCCAAGACTGTCTTCCAGTCTTTTGCGACAGACATTGCAAAACTTTCTCTTGAAGTGCCCAGGTTCTGACCAGCAGTGGGCAACAGGGTTCTATAGGAAAGAGAGAGATAAAAAAACAAACAAATAAACAAATATATGTATAAAAGAAATGTTTTTAATCAGAAGCAGAATGTCTAAGTACATAAAACAGCAACAAATCCATTAGTGGAACTTGAACCAAGTATCTAATGCCAACAGGATGACCAAGTTATTGATTACTGTGACCCCGCAATCTCACACCTCTAACGACTATAATTATATTATTTCTGCTACCCTAAGAGCATTTATCATATCGTTTCTGATCACATTATACATATAACAGAAAGTTCTAGAAAGAATAGTCGGTATATTGTAAAGACTAGAAGAATTCAAGCACTAATTATTATATAATTACTTATATTCAAATTAGCTTAATAATGAATACAGTACGTGATTATATGCAAATATGATTATTTAAATTTGGGGATGGTCATGTTGCCAATGAAAACACAAGCACTATATATTTGGTGTTCACTTGCTTCAGCTTTATTTTATATTAATTGTATTTCAGCCAGAGTTCTTTGGTCACACTTCTGTGACCTCATCAGAAGTGTGACTGCTGTTGTAAATGGTGCAGTGAGGTCACTGCTGTGATGTAGCAAGATTATTATTAATGTAATGATGAGGTCATTATTGTGGGGCAAAGAGGTTATTTTTGTAACATGATGCAGTGAGGTCATTGTTGTGATGTAGAGACACTGTGTTAGTGAGATTGTTGTTGTTGTTGTGCTGGTGTAGAGAAGTCATGTGATGTGTGGGCACATGATATAGCAAGGCCATGGCATAAGGAGGTCATTACCACACAGCCACACTTGTGCTTCTTAAACAGACAGACAGACAGGCATTTGGCTGCTGAAATATGGATATGAAGACATTGTGAGGAGATGCCAAACTGTCTTAACCTATCCATTAAAACAAGATACTCCTCCTCTAGCCGAACAATTATTCTGGGCTGATGAAGGGAAATAACCCAGAAATCGTGATACACAGATATTGTTTTGAGCTGAGTGGGGGTGCTAGATTCCCTTGTTTGAAAATATAAGGACACAGATCATGTCGTATAGCCAGCTGGAGACGATGTCTGCTGGGGCTAAATTACAGCAACATTAGTCCTAAACCAGGAATGCCATGTTATGTTGGCAAACAATCTTTACTACAAGATACTCCTCTTTAATCACTCATTCTGTTACACTCTTTCCCATTACATGCTGTTACATAAGGCAGTATGTATGTAGTGGGCTGAAATACACCACCCGAAGGCTACTTTCAACTCTCCCCACTGTCACCACCAGCACCACTACCATCTTTGAAGGGTTTCAACTGAGAAATGAGATGAAGCAAAGCTGACATCAAGAAATACCCATCCTACCATTATCACTACACACCTCTCGTTTGATGCTGCTGAAAGGTCTCTGAAGTTCAGTTGCACAACCCAACACGGCTGGAATAAGAGTACATGCCAAAAATATCAGGATATTCTTAGTGAGGAAACTATATCAAATATAAATAGGTTCTGAGGAAGGTGTTGACATTCTTTAGATGTTAATGTTTCTAATTACCTCCTCAACTGAAAAAAATCATTCCACCACTTATACAAGGAAGCAATTAGCCTAATGAAGTTTACATTAGAACTGACAACTTTCATCTTACAGGTCTGATCATCAGGATGATATGAAATTAATAGCTATGACTAATTCCTCTTTTCAACAAGCGAAGCTATAAAAGATCTCACTGGCTGAATAAGGGCAAAGAGAAATAGAGTACTCATAAACCAGAACTACTACTGTTACTACTACAAGAAGAAGCAACAGCAGCAGTGCAGCCATTGCCAAGTAAAGAACTGCTCTACATAGTTTAAAGAATTAAAAAATCATTGAACTTTGCCCAGCCTATTCTTGGGTTGGGTGAAGTTCAGAGTGTAATGAAGGGCCTCACCTTGAGAGTGAAAGGCAGATTGTATGATGCCTGTGTAAGAACAGCTCTGCTACATGGCAGTGAGACATGAGCTGTGACTACAGAGGACATGCAAAGGCTTGAAAGAAATGAAACCAGTATGCTTTGCTGGATGGGTAATGTCAGTGGGCATACAGGACTGGGTGTAAGTGATTTGAGAAAAGAACTGGGTATAGAGGGCATCAGGTGTAATATGCAAGAGAGAAGACTGTGCTTGTACGGTCATCATGTAATGTGTATGAATGAAGAGAGTTGCATCAAGAGGTGCTGATCTCTAAGTGCAGAGGAAGCATGTGGAAGGGGTAGACCCAGGAAGACATGGAACGAAGTGGTGAGAAAGGATCTACAAACGTTGGGACTCAGAGAAGGGATGACAAGGGACCAAGATTCTTGGTGGTTTGCTGTGCTTGAAAACATTGGTCAAGCAAAGTAAAAGCATGGTTGACCTTGCATACAGGCTTGTCCCTTGCAACCCTCTCCAGCTGGACATCCCTAATTTTGCAGGCTCAAAGGTGCTGGTGCCATGTACACAGCAGCCAGTCCACGGGCATCCAGCCATAGAAACCATGCTAAAACAGACATGAAGCCTGAACAGCCCTTCAGCTGGTCAGCTCCTGTCAAACCATCCAACCCATGCCAGCATGGAAAACAGACATTAAATTGATGATGAACAGAATGACGACAAATTGAGAACAACTGGTAAGAATAATGGACTGATGTCATGATACAGGAGTGAGATATTATGTGCTGCAGATCTAACTTATCATGGTATGTAATGGATGTTAACCTTTTTCATGTCAAACCATCTGAGATTACTTTTGGTTCTATAACATTAACTTCCTGTTTTAAAGTGATCTAAATTACACAACGGTTCCATCAAAATTTCATGGTAATTTGTTCCAAATACCAACTTAATAATGGCAAAGTTATTTTAACAAAATCCTCCATTATTTTCAAAATTCATGATAACAAAGGCTCTGTGTTCTAACTCTTTCATTATCATAATTCTATTGAAATACATTGCTTTTGTTTCAATTACTTTTGAAAATAAGGAAGAATGGAGTAAAATAATTGAGTCATTATTAAACTAGTATTTCAAACATAAATTAACAAGAAATTTTGATGGAAGGTTTCAATTTAGATCACTTTAAAACTAGAAATTGGTGTCATAGAAGCAGCAAGGGCGCAGTCTCAGGTAGGTTTGTATCAGCAGGTTTAAATAGAAATATGATATGAATATCCTAGACAAATGTTGGATATACAATTAATGAAGTAGAGGTAAAATCAATGTGTTTACACGACATACTTCACCAGACTCCAAAACATCCTCTCAACAACTCCTACCGAATGTCCTGTCTCAATCATTACTCTTTATAAGAGTTCAGCTAGTCCATTCTTCCAATCTCCAAGGGGTGTCAATGACCCTCGCCACAACAACAAACATCAAAAGATGATGAAAGGGCATGGCCAGGTGGTTCAGAAGCTTATTTTGCAATCATGTGATTTTGGGTTCAGTCCCATTGTTCAGTAATGTCTTTTCTTATAGCCCTGAGCCAACTAGTGCTTCATGAATGAATATGGTCGATGAGCTATTATTCCTGAGCCATTCCTATTCTTCTCATCTTAGCCCCTGCCCAACTGATAGGTAAAGGTGCGTCTTATAAGCTATGAAATATAGTAAATAAAAAGTAGACTTACTTTGATCAAATTTGTGGCAATGCTTGAACAGGCTGAGACAACTGTTTTCAGACATCTATCATGGACCACAAAATTGCACACTGTCAAACAAAAGAAATAAGAGATTGTATTTTACAACAACAAAAGGAAACAAAATATTTGCAAACAGATTTCTATAATAATAATAATAATAATAATAATAATAATAATATTAATAATAATAAAAATTCAAGAAAATAACAGGAAAAAAATGACCTAGGAAATTTGATGCTGTTCTTATTTGTTTCATACTCATTTAATAATTAAAAACATTTTATAAGAGAAAATAATAATTATACAAGTAGATTGTACTTTCTAAATTGATAAACATGGACAGTTTCCTTCTGGAAAATGAATAATTTTTCAGAAAATATAAATTGTTCTTTTCCAGAAATATGGCTGAAATATTGCTGGTTAAAATTTCCGAAACAATGAAGATGTAAATATATGATTTATTTGCATCATTGATATTAATACAGGTACGGTACCATATAAAAGCATGCAAGAAAGAACAGTGAAATGATGTATAAACACACATACACACAAATATATAAATATACATTACGTATATATATATATATATATATATATACACACACACATTTATATGCACAAATCTACATGCATAATGTATATGTATATATACCCAAACAAACACACATATGATTTCGAGAGAAAGTCAGTCAATAAGAATAATTGAATATGAAATTAGTTGATCACAACTGATGTTACAATGTGGTAATTATATTGATATTTTGTAAATAATTCAGACCTTTCATGGTTCACAAAGAAGCAATCAGTCAAAACATTTTATCAGCAACTAATAAGACAACTTACTACTAACTTCTCACTTTACATTCAATTATTTTAGTGTCAGAAACTATTTGGAGCCATTACTATCATCATCATAGTTATCATCATTAATATTCTCATTATCAGAGAGGTTGTTGTTTTAATTATCATTGTTGTTAAGGTGGCAGAAATCATGAAGTAAAAAGTAAATACCTTTAGCTTCATTCCTCAACATTTTAAGTTCAAACCTAGCCAGAATCAACTACCTTTCATGCACCCAAGAATGATGAATTAAGCAATAGTGGTATACAAGAGTTAATTTGGATAAACTTTCCTTTCATTTCACAAAGTCATCTCAGCTTATGTAAGAAATTATTGATTTCTACAGATTGTGTAATTTCTGCCAACCCACTGTCTTGTCTACCAATTCTGCCAATCCATTGTTTTGCTACTCTGCCAATTCTGTAAATCCACTTCCCTGCCAACCCAAACCCATTGCCCTATGCACTTATAACAAAGGCCTGAAAAGTGGCAGAAATAGCAAAATAGTCTAAGAACGGCTACACAGCTTTCAGCATTTGTATCCCTTTACAATCTTAGCTCAAATCCGGACAGACTTAATTTGAATCATTGACTTTCTGGAATAAAAACCCTCCACAAAACTAGTGTCATTGTCATCACCATCATTGTTTTAACATCCACTTTTGCATGCCTGCATGAGTCAGACAGAATTTATTGAGGCAGATTTTGCACAGTCACATGACCTTCTTGTCACCAAACTACAGCTGTTTCCAAGAATAGCCAGACATGTTTTTCATAGAAGACTGGAAATCAGCAGCATCATTTTTATATTGGGGACACTTGTTTTACAACCATCACATCAAGACATGGTGTACACACACACACGCAACAGGCTTCTTTCAGTTTCCACCTACCAAATACACTCACAAAACTTTGGTTAACAAGTGCCATGATAAAAAAAATTTTGTCCAAGATGCCATGTAGTGGAACTGAACTTGAAACCACATGATTGGGAAGCAAGCTTCTTAACCACACAGCCAGGCCCACAGTAGGGATAATAAGAGGATGGATGGGTGAACCAGACGGGATAAAGACTATCAATGCAGAAGAGGAGAAACTATTGAAGAATGGAGAAGAAGATGCAGTGACTGTAGAATATTGAATGAGACACACTCAATACCTCAGTGTGGGGGAAAATTGTGCAGAGCCGAAGTAGCTTCTAACTCTGAAGACAAGACCTAGCCCCTAACATATAGGTTTTGGCTATGTTATAGATATCATAACAGGATTCCAATAACATAGATGATAATGACAACGATGATGATGATGTCCAGTAGAAACATCAGAGACTGCACAGGACAACATTATTATCATCATCATCATCATAATCAAACTGGTCATACATGGAATTTTGATATTTATGAAATGTTTCTACAGAATGGTCTAGTGTTGGCACTGATTGACGTATGCTAGAGTTATCAGCTGTTTTATCTCTACATTAGAAGCAGCAGCAGCAGTGTCTGTCAATCAGGAATTGTCAGCTGGTCTATCTACTTTATGACAAAGATATCTGCAGTAATAGTAGCAGTAGTGTCTATCATAACTAGGAGAAGTCTTTATCTAGATTTTAGATTTTCCTTATTTGGTTTTGTTGTCTTTGTACTAGTTTTGTTTCTATAATACTAAGATTCTAACATCAACATTTCATTTTTGTATTTGGTTTGCAAGATTCTTGAAATGAACACATGAGTTGAAACAGATTTTGAATGCAGAACAGTGATCAGGTTCTTATACTTGAAAGGTTGTACACCAAAAGGAACTTTTAATAAGATGAAAGAAGTTTATGGTGACGATGCACCATCATATGACGTAGTCAAGCAGAGTGGAAACTGTTCCTATTCTTGGACGACCACATTCCGCCATTGATGACGATGCCATCCATAAAGTAGAAGCCACCATTTTGGAGGATCGCTGCATAACTATTCGGCAAGTAGCCCAAGAAGTGAAGATAAGCGTAGGGTCCATGGGAAAAAAATCATTCACGACCATTTGCACATGTGGAAGTTGTGCAAATGTTCCTCTGTTCAGGCACGCCTGGTTCACTTGCCTCTCCTCCTCCTCCTTCAGCCTTTCCTCTCACCTCAGTAATTCCCTCTCTACACTTATCTCTTCAGCAGTTATCAATAAGCCTGTCATTAGCATCAATTATTTGGTCTTGGAGGCCAGGGGTACAGCAATTGTGCTTTCAAGACCAAACCGATAATAAAATGATGAAAAATAAACTAAAAAAATCTAAGAGAAATGCAACTATGGTGAGATAATTAAAGAGAAAATCTTCTAATTACGTAGCAGAGGGACCATTTATAGATATAAATTAATAGAAATATTAATTATTAATTGATATGAGAAAAGAGGTGGGAATTTTTTAGCATAATCATTGAAATATTTACAAACCCGCAGAGTAAAGTAATAATGTTGTGAAATCATTGACTACATTGGGATTTCTGAGCACTAAGGGAGTTGAGTAACACCAAGGCACCCAGGAGAGAACTAAATAAGACAACAATAGTGATTGCAGTTCAACAACAGACAATATTGAGTTCAGTTGCCATATTTCTCATGAGTCAAGAGGGAAAGGTCTTATTTTATAGGGGGTGGACAGTAATAAGTAGTGGCATGTTTTTGGTGTCCAGCATCTGTCAGTCATCATCATCACAATCATCATCATCATTCAATGTCTGTTTTTCATGCTGGCATGGATTGGACGGTTCAACAGTGGCTAGTCAAGCGCTCCATATTTTGCTTTAGCATGGGGTTTCCATGACTACTTTCTCTTCCTAATGATAACTTGCAAGACATGACAACTCAACTGAGGAGGAGGGAATAGTATAGGGGTGGGTGGCTTTATGCTGGATGATGAGAGGTTAAGGTGTGACTAAGGGACAGAAATGGGTCTAAAAATATTGGTTGCCAGAAGACTACTTATTACTGTCCACCCCCTATAAAATAAGACCTTTCCCTCTTGACTCATGAGAAATATGGCAACTGAACTCAATATTGTCTATTGTTGAACTGCAATCACTATTGTTGTCTTATTTAGTTCTCTCCTGGGTGCCTTGGTGTTACTCAACTCCCTTAGTGCTCAGAAATCCCAATGTAGTCAATGATTTCACAACATTATTACTTTACTCTGCGGGTTTGTAAATATTTCAATGATTATGCTAAAAAATTCCCACCTCTTTTCTCATATCAATTAATAATTAATATTTCTATTAATTTATATCTATAAATTGTCCCTCTGCTACGTAATTAGAAGTTTTTTGCTTTAATTATCTCACCATAGTTGCATTTCTCTTAGATTTTTTTAGTTTATTTTTCATCATTTTATTATCGGTTTGGTCTTGAAAGCACAATTGCTGTACCCCTGGCCTCCA
>NC_068990.1:92597556-92613104 GCF_001194135.2 Octopus bimaculoides | reverse complement strand
AAAGATTTTTCTATGATCATCTTCCAGAGTAAAAAAACAAGTACACACACTACATCTTTAGAATATGATGAGGATAAATGTTGAATAGTATCTCTTTAGACAGAATGTCCTACCAGTGATCCATCTGGTCACACTGCTTGCATGGATCCCTCTGACTCTCTGTTGCCATCCAATTCTATTAATTTAATTTGGGAGCTGGGTCATAACGAATATTTTATTAGCTGATTACACAACCATGGACACTACCCCCATGAATGCATTGCAGTTACTCCCTTGATAGAACTTGGTGATTCTGACCATTGATCTTCTAGGATTCCTCTGCTTAGTGTCAATGTAAGAAGCACCGTTGGCTCAGTTGAACTCTTCCTCTGCCAATTCACAATCCACCAAGCAGCAGTCCCATGACTTTCCCATATCCCAGGCAGGGTTGCTGAATGGGTTCTAAATCTTGTCAAAGGGCAGCTTGTAACAATGCAGGGCATGATCATTGCTCCATGAAGCATTTTCAAAATACCTACATACTTATTTAGCAATAATGGCAGGCAGAAAATAACACCATTTGGGGAGAATTTTCTGAAAATGTCTGGTTCAGTGATCTTTAAGACAATTATTATAGAAACTGACATCTAATAACAGATGAAAAATTTATATTTTAATTACGAAGTAGTAGCATCTCTCCAGGTCTCTTTATTATCGTTGACACAAGTTTTTTTTTATACCCAATTATGAATGTTAATTCAAATAGAGCAAAATTCTTCAAGTTAAAAACGTGTGAGTTTATCACAAGCGTATCTGACCATCTAAGTTTAAGTTAAAGATGCAGGAGTATGATTTATTCAAGCAAGTTAAGAGTTTTAACTTAATAATTCAGTTTTAACATTTCATTTGGTTTGTGCTTCTTTTAGCACAGAAGGAGCAATTATTATTATTATTATTATTATTATTATTATTATCATCTCTCTAGTCTATTCTCTCCTTTCTACACATAGGCATGTGTCAATATTCAATCAGACAAGAGATAACAATGCCACTCTGTCCAGATGGTGGTATTCCCTGTCTTTCCCACCATCCTGATAACAATGGGCCATCCACCATTAGTCTATGAGGTTAACATGATAATTCACTCTTGGTACGAAAGACAGTCTCAGACTACCACTGTAAGGGAAACAACCGTACATCAATTCTCCAAGAGATATGCAGCTAAGGCTCCTCTTTGATAACTGAGATGATACAGAATAGAGGAGATGCTTTAATCCAGGCAGAGAGTCTCTCTAGATGAAATGTGGCCATTCTGTGCTGTGAAAGGGAAATAATAGATCTAAGATGGAAGAGAGTGTTTATTCTTGTTGGGGACAACTCACTAATGCCATTGCTTTAATAAAATACACCCAAATGGAAAAAAAAAATAAAGGACAAGCAAAACATAAGAAGGAAAACAACAAAGGAGACATGGATTCCAGAACTTTCAGTTTAGGCAACTCACCCAAAAGAACAATAACTGATTCAAAATATTGACACAGAGTTGTGATGAGTCTATTCCTGCTGCAGACATCATCACTTGTGCCATCAGTCAATAGAGTAAAGTGGTTGGTGAGAGGAATGGAATAAAATCCATACCAAAAATATGAAAACTTGACAAACAGCAAAAATGGTTGAATTTTTGTGCTCTTGTGTATTCCAGATGTGAAAGACCATGATGAAAGGTGAAATTTCATCAAATTATACAAGCAATGAAAAGCAGTCATAAAACAATGAGATGATGATGATGATGATGTTAATAATAGCCTCAAGATTGACCAATGCTGAAGCTAACTCTCTTTAAAACCAAACTGGATATAATAAGGCCTAAGAAAAACCTGGTTTACATTAATAGTTAATCCCTTGCTTAACAGCTGACAGGCAATCATTTTTGTTTTTTGTTTTGTTTTGACAAAAGGTTCATATTCTTTAAATCCTATTCTAGGAATGAAGTTCTGTCAGATCCAGTCTTTAAAAAAAAAAAAACAGTCAGTAAAGTGATTGAATGAAGAGAGACAATCAGATCAACTTGCAATATTAATATTCTTCCTATAAATAACTTTGTCCCATAAGACAATCGTTGCAGAAGTCATTTTGGAGAAAAAGACATACAAAAAAAAAAGGAAAACTGAAGAATTATGTGGAAAATGAAGAGTGTCTTTGAATATGGTATTTGATAGTTAAAGATAAAAGGGGAATAGGGACAGTAGTCTCTGACAAAAAATATAATTACAAACAATAACATAAATAAATAAATAAAAAGTAAATTCTCTCAGATTCTATAAATTTTTGTTAACATGGAATTTATGGAACTGATTATAACATGGAACTGATGACTGATTATATCTACTGAAAGAATTTTTAAAAATAGAAACTAAAAATCATTGAGTTGCAAACAGATACTGAAATAGTGGGATTTTTAAAGAAAATAAAATGAATGTTTATTGTTAATGTTTCCATGTTTGGGTCTCCCTGGAGTAAAACAAAGATTTTATTTTGTTATAATTTATGATAGAAAGTGTAATTATATCATCATCATCATCACCACCACTATTTAACATCCGCTTTTCCATGTTCCCATGGTTCAGACGGATTTTGTTGTGGCAGATTTTCTAGCTGGATGTCCTTCCTGTTGGCAACCCCCATCTGCTTCCAAACAATGAAATTTATCCCCATGGCAGGATTTTCATAGAAGACTGAAAATGAACCACTTCATTTGTATGATGATAATGCTCATTTACAAACATCACATGAACTCTAGACAAGAGTACACATAAACACACATACACACAACAAGTTTCTTTCAGTTTCCGTCTACCAAATCGACTCACAAAGCTTTGGTTGTCCCAGGCTAAAGAAGACACTTGTCCAAGGTGCTGTGGAGTGGGACTGAATCCAAGACAACATGGCTGAGAAGCAAGTTTCTTGAAGCCACACAGCTGTGCCTGTGCTTATACTTAGGGTTTAATTAGACCCCTGCTTGACTGACAATCACCATTTAAATAAGATAAATATTGTCGATTAATTATCTTATTGCTAATGTTTCTAATCCTGTGGAGTAACAAGGACTCAAAAAAGACTGACAGGAATATTGCATGATATTTGGGAATCTTTCCGATTACAGCCAGCAAACACACAAAGATTAGGGGGAAATATGAATTCACTCACACAAACATAGATAGATATACATAAGGACTTTAACCCAAATGGATTTACGCAGGATTGCACATAAAAACTTACACTCATGGATCTATGCAGGATTGCACCCAAGGAAGGAATATCCCATACTTGAGGATATTCCAGAAACAGCCGTAAGATTTTAAATTTCTTTCTGTAATAATATTGTATACGACTTGAGATGTTTGCCTTGCCTTAATGTTTGATGTCCTCTTTAACAATTATATATCCGCTGCATTGGAAATCTACAATGGCTCCATAACTACCATCTCAGCTATAACCTTGGAGCCCCAGTAATCCGTTACAGCACTTACCTAGCATATCTGATCGTTTAGATTACCTGTGAACAAAATCCCTATAGTTTGTAGATAAATACTGATATAGTTTACTGAAACAATATTTATTTCTCAACTCATATTTCATGCCAACCTCATCTTCAAGGAAAGCTGTCACAACTCATTTGGGTCGTATATTTGCAGTTGGTGTGTGTGTGTGTGTGTGTGTGTGTGTGTGTGTGTGCGACGTGGTCTCTTCCTGGTATCTGTTTATTGGTTGGTTTATGCATTTGCTGATTGGCTGTTACTTTGTTGCGTCACCTCTGCTTATTTTTTTGGTGAATGTTGTGTATTTGTCTGATATTAGTTGATGAGGAAATTGTAGCTTCAACTTGTTTTATTTATCTGTTAATCCTAAATAAGGTTATTTTGGTATGTTTTTTTATATAAAATATCCTTTTATGTGTATACTGTGTTTGTAAATAGTGATATTATGGTGGGGGCTGTTATCATCATCATCGAAAATCCATTTTCCATGCTGGCATGGGGTGGAGAGTTTGACAGGAGTGAAAAGGCCGCGAGTCACACCAAGCCCCTCTGTCTGTTTGGTGTCGTTTCTCTAGCTGGATGTCTTTCCTAACACCAACCATTTTCACACAGTCCTTTAACTCATTGCATCTTGTTAAATTGTTCAACCCATACCAGAATGAAGAATGAACATTAAATGATGATGAATATGAAGGCAATGATGAATGTAATTTGAGGGAGGTTTGGCTGCTATTTCTAGCAGGTCGTGTGACCCCACCCCCACCCCATAGAGCAGGCACGGGCAACTTTTTTGGGGGGAAGGGAACCACATGAGACATGGCTCATCATTAGGCCGGCTGTACTGTAACTAAAAAAAATTCAAGCTTATTTTCTTGGGTTGGCATACCATTTAGAAAGTCCTGTAAGCCGCGATAGGCCATGGCTGCCAGAGAGGCTGTTTTGTTGGTTGATGCATTTTAGGGGGATTTTTATTTATTAATTTGCTTTTCATTCCTGTAGAGTTGATAAAATAAACACCAGCTTAGTTCTAAGGTCAATTTAATTAAGACCACCCTGCCCCCAAATTTTTGGCCTTGTGCCTAATATAAGAAATCGTCATCATCATCATCATCATTATGTACTATAATATTGGCCAAAGAATTTGAAATTCTTCCTACCCACTTATATTTTATTATATCTCCAGGTTTTCTGGCAATTATGGTAAATGTGTATAGCAGCATCACAATAACACTGGAATATGGTTGAAGGTTGCAATGTTGAAGATAGCAACATTGTTTATTGTTCCTCGTGTTGGATAGAAAAGTTATTCATAGCAAACATACAATAGTCTAGTTTTTTTTTTTTTTTTAAACAACCCAATCTAAGAGGAATGGTAAATTGGTCAACTCTTCCAATACTGAACATAGAAAAAATGTAAATATCAAAATATTTGTGTCTGTGAAAAAGTCAAATTTGAAAGTAAAATGATAAAGGAAGACGTTATTTTCTAAGAATTGAAAAAAAAAAAGGAAATACCAGAAAAAGTAGAAGAAAAACTAGAAAGTTTTCCAAAGGGTTAGAGGAAGAGTTGTAATTAGTATAATTAGTATATATAAAGACCATAGAGATGATTATTATTACTACTACTACTACTACATACTACTACTACTACTACTACAATGAACATTTGAGCTGTGAGTTGAAGTGGTGTCTGTGTTCCAACTGATAGGATATTTATAACCAAGAATATTATCAAGACAACTATTTTACTACAGTTTTCATGTTGTAAGGAAGAAAATAGTAAAAGACTTCAATGCTTTGTAGGATAGCAACCACAATGGATGGAGGAAACAAATGGTCTTTGGCAGAGTACCATTACTGAATGCAGAAAATTCATCTGGAATATTTCAGGCCTTCATCTAATTTGGGGTGGGTGGGATTGCTTTAAAAAATACTTGCATAAGACTGGTCCCTAAAGGGAACTTTTATATGATGGTAACATGTTCTTTTTCCCTATCGCCATCGGGCAAAGTTGTTTTTGAAGAGTTCAAAATCTGAAAGAACGATCATAGGCCAAATCTCCCAGACAAAAAGCCAAAGTGATGGACAGAGAACAGAATCACTAGACCATCTGAATAATGGCCTTGGTCTGTGTGAATAAGAAAATTATACAGAAACTCAATACCGTGTACTTGACATAAACAATGGGTGCAGCAGTATTTTTGACAGAGAACCAGGATAATAGACCATCATCATCATTTTAGCAACAACTTTTCTCGACTTGCATATCCAGAGATTCTCGGTATAGTAAATGCTTAGTAGTGCTGAAATAATCCAAACTTAGATTCCGATGTCTTTAAGAGGGACCAATTCCATGGGATAAAGAGTTGTTATAAGAGGAATCAAAGTGAGAAAATATGGAGGCAATTATACAGCTAAACAAATTAAGTATAACATCTTGATATATATATATATATATATATATATATATATATATCAATGCCAAGACCATCATCTGAATGTGATCAATGCCAGGACCGTCTGACTGGCTCCTGTGCTGGTGACACATAAAAAGCATCCACTACACTCTCGAAGTGGTTGGCATTAGGAAGGGCGTCCAGCTGTAGAAACATTGCCAGATCAGATTGGAGCCAGGTGCAGCCGCTCTCCAGACCTCAGTCAACCCATGCCAGCATGGAGAGTGAATGTTAAAAGATGATGATGATGATGAAACATATAAACAGAAAGAAAGATTGAAAATTTCCAGTCAATGAATGTTTAAGCATAAATATACAGATATTTTTATGTTTTTTATAGACCAAACTTACACAGAATATAAACAACAAAGAAAATTAAAGGGGAAGAAGTAAGGTATTACATGTCCAACAGCTGTTGAACTTGCAATACCTTACCCCCTCCCCATTAATTTTCTCTGTCGTTTGTCTGTGTGTACATTTGATCTATTAATATATAAATGTCTATATGTTTATACTTACATATTCATCGTTTGAAAGTCTTCAGTCTTTGCTTTCTTACTATTTGCATGCACACATATTTTGTATATCAACTCCAAGCTGTTTATCTGCATAATTGCCTCTCCCTCTCTCTCTTTCTATATATATATATATATATATATATCACCATCATCGTTTAACGTCCGCTTTCCATGCTGGCATGGGCTGGACGGTCGGTTTGACTGAGGACTGGTGAGCCAGAAGGCTACACCAGGCTCCAATCTGATCTGGCAAAGTTTCTACAACTGGATGCCCTTCCTAACACCAACCACTCCGAGAGTGTAGTGGGTGCTTTTTACATGCCACTGGCACGGAAGCCAGTCAGGCGGCACTGGCATCGACCACGCTTGAATGGTGCCTTTTACATGCCAAAGATTGAAGCTATGTTTTCAAGAATCTCCCATGCGTATATATCATGGCATATCATTCCTACAATCAGTTCAAAGAATAGTGACACAGTGCACAGAGGTGTCTCCAATTAAATTCCCTGCTGATAATCTAAGCAATCTCTCTGGTTGGTAAGTGGTGGGTAGCTAAAAGACGCAAGCTCAAAGATCTGAGGAGTCATCTGACTTGTTCAAAACAAGTGACTTCTGAGAGGCCCAACATAATTGCCAGGCTCTCTCCCATTACTTGGTCCTCTGTACCCAGCTACTAAGCTCTCCACAGATTGCCAGCAGTTTGTGAATGTATTAGAGGGAGACACATCTGCAGACATAGGTATTTATTAGTAAATGGGGAAGATAATGAGGCATATGTATGTATTCTTTTACTCGTTTCAGTCATTTGACTGTGGCCATGCTGGAGCACTGCCTTTAGTCAAGTAAATCTACCTCAGGACTTATTCTTTGTAAACCTAGTACTTATTCTATTGGTCTCTTTTGCCGAACCACTAAGTTATGGGGACGAAAACACACCGACATCAGTTGTCAAGCGATGCTGAGGGGGACAAACACAGACACACAAACATGCACACACACACGTATATTATATATATATATATATATATATATATATATATATATATATATATATGACGAGCTTCTTTCAGTTTCCATCTACCAAATCCACTCACAAGGCTATAGTAGAAAACACTTGCCCAAGATGCAACGCAAGGGACTGAACCCGGAACTACGTGGTTGAGAAGCAAGCTACTTACCACACAGCCATGCCTGTGCCTATGTGCATATGTTAAGTAGGTATAATTATGTGAGTATTTAATAACTAAACATATATTAAAATGTTTACAAGAACTTAGTGTACATTAGTATGTGTATTAAATAAGTATGTATAAAATAACTAAGTGGTATATTTAAGCTGCCTTTGCATAATAACCAGCTATACATGTATGTTAAATAAGATAAATATTAGGATGTATTTATGATAACTAGACATATTGTTATGTGTGTATATGTCAAATAGGTAAATATTAGTATGCGTGTATTATTAAATATGTATATAGTAATATTTGCATATGATAATTAGATACATATTTAACATACTTGTATATGACAACTGCACATATATAATTAGCATATGTATATTACAACCATGTGAATATTTAACATGCCTGTGTAGGATAATTAGGTATATATAAGCAATGAGATTTCTGAGCCAGTGAAGAGAATATAGATTTGAAGTATTTGGTAGAAAGAGACCAAGGTTAAGTTGAGGTAGACAAACACATACCTTACAAAAATAATAATTCTTGTAAGACAAACACTTTATGAAGAGAAGATCTGGTTGAAATTAAAATGAATGCAGGAGATTCTATTTCTTGTGAGTAATGGTAGCTATTACCTAAGATTCTTCAACAGATTTTACATCACCATCATATAAGTGAAGTAGCTTGCATCCAGTTTTCTGTGGAAAATACGTCTGACCAAGGGGAAATATTACCCTGAGGTAAACAAATGAGGGTTGGTTACAGGAAGGGTGTCTAGTTGTAGAAATCTCCATTTGACCCATGCAAGTATGGAAAAGTGGATGTTAAAACGGTAATGGTAATTTCCACTGTACTATGACCTTTGCTGTATGGAGTCAACATGAAAACCAAGTCATCATTATACATCTCACATCTCCTTTATATAAAGCATCAATTCATTTATGTCGAGGACAACTTGATTAACCATGTGTAAATTATAATGCAAATAGAGAATTTGAGAATCCTTCTATGACATCCTTCTCACACACAAATTGGCACTGCAAAACACTGGTCTTCCTCTTTTAGGCCAGAAAATACTTCAGCCATGATCTTGCTCTCTGACCCTCTACAAAGCCCAACTATGAGCTATAAGGGATTACTGCCTTACACTAGAAAATTACTATTTGTAAATCTCACAACGAGTGGATTTGGAAGTTGGAAACCAAGTATAATCTCTTGTCAATTCTGTTGTACATAGGAAGCTAGTGAAACATCTGAGTATAATCCACAGATCCAGTACACTCCAGATATTTAAGTCTTCATCTTGTTGACAATCACTCTGCATGCTCTGGCATAAAGTAGTTCAACCTTTTGTTCCAATTAATTGTGAAAACAATGAAAAAATATTAGTAAAATTAGTTTGTTTCTATTAAGCTGGTGTCTGAAGTAAAAATGTGAAATTTTAACGGAGGGTTTTAATTTAGATCTCTTAAAAAGGGAAGGTTCATATCAGAGAACCAGGAGTAGTGTTGGACAGATTGGTATGAAAAGAGTTAACAAGAGAGAATCCATAATGCAGCTTGGGTTTGTTGCCTTTCCTCTAAGGTCCAGTTGAGTTTGTATGTCTGTAACTCTAACGATGGCCAGAGTGAAGGCAATGCCAAGTGAAGGCACAACAGTCATCACATGTCAGCATCTTTTCGGAGGCAACAACAAGCAACTATTCTTTAAACAATTTCTTACAGTCTTGAAGAGGAAACAAAAATATATTGTGGAAATAAATATGAGTATAAGTTCGAAAAGAAGACAGAATGGCCACGGCTAGAACAAAACAGTCATATGGTGGGCATGAAAATATATTTTAAAGATTTTGGTAACAAAAGGAAATGTTGAAAGGAACCACGAGAGTATTGGTAAATATGCAATAATTCAAATCAATAACTTTCATATATTTCTACCAACACTCAGTATATATTTATTTGTTGCATTTTATGCCATTTAGTAAAGGAAAGTTCTGCTATGTTTATTGTTTAGCATTGAGACTATGAAAGTCAAGACTCCTTCCAGAAGAAGCAGAATAATTGGTCAATGTCTCATTGTTGGAGCATAATTCGATTGCTATGTTATTGTTATTTACATGAGACATAGTACTAAAATTCATTTATAAGATTATTTAGGTCAGCTCAACAACAAAACTGACCCACTACACACTAAAAATAGGGGTCAATGTTAGACAACATATGTATTTCTGTACATGTGTTACAATTAAAGTAGTGATTTACTGCACATCAACCTGACACCGCAATACATTCTCAACGCCCACACACTGCAATACATACTCAATATTGATTTCCTATCAACAATTTGCCAATAAAATAAGCAAGATTTTTTTTTTCTTCTGATGTTTCTAGAAACAGTATTGCATTTCTGTACACAGAACAAATACTGATAGAAACAGTTGAACACCACAACTACACTGTCTGTGAATTTTGATGTTTGAGAAAAATTTCAAAGAATTTTTCTTTTTGCTTTGAAAGAACCAGTGCAAACTTGATTTAGTGATTAAGAAAGGCAGACATGAGTTTCTATTAATGAACTGAGACAGCATGGTAAGGAACAGCTGTAAGAAGTTATGGATTTCAAATGGTTAGATTTGAACTAAAGCAACAGGTGGCACAGTACATGAACAACAGAAATGAAGAGACATCTGGAAATATCTCTGTTTACCTTACTGAAATTACAGTAAATTTGAAAAATAAACTTTTAATAGAATCATCATACCCATAGTTTTATATGGCCATGAATCATGAATTTTGAGTGAAAATAATCCAATCAATGATAAAGGTCTTTGAATTCAGATATAAAAGTGTTTCTATCAGGGTTACTATCGTATGTTCAGTGTTGTATCTTCAGAATAAGAAAAAGGCAGGTTTGACACAATCGGCTTTTTATTACTTCATATCTACATCCAATCTTTTCACTTTTTTATATTATCTTATACAATTGTGCATTCATCTTACTAACGTTTCTCCATGCTGGTCAGCTTGGCTTAGACAAATGTTCTTGAGTTACTATTTTACAGCTGGGTGCCCATCCTGCTGCTAATCATTACCCATTTTTCAAGTAAGAGATCTCTTAATACACATGGCTTCAAAAAACCTGAGCCAAGTGGGTAATTTATTGACAAGAGAAATGCCAACAGAACACCATGTAGATGTACACACACACACACACACACTGGTTACAGTCCCAGAGCTGAAACAAGTAAAAGAAAGAATACAAGAATGTATATACGAGAGGCTTCTTTTTCAGTTTACCGAATTCATTCATAAGTCTTTGGTCAGCCCCAGGCTATGATAGAAGCTATTTGTCCAAAGTGCTGACATGGGAAGCAAACTTCTTAACCACACAGACAAACGATCCAAACAAGAAGAAGAATCTAATAATGGACAAACCAGCAGGTGACTTATGGCTTGATCTGTTCTACAGTCACATAAAGGATATCTCACAAGATGTCCTCATTTCCCTTTAGTGTGTCTCTCTGTTCAAGCAAAATCTAACTCAAAATCAAGACATTTCCTCTCTCTCTCTCTCTGTGTGAACCCTGAATCATCAGACAAATGTTATGCAGACTTCATCTTCAACCTGGTATTACTAGAATATTTACCAGACTTATTTATTTTCCAAGTAACCCTATTTTTCTAAACCAAGCTGTATATGGTACTGTATATTTATTTAATAAATATCATTACTTTAGCAAATATGGTGGAGTGTATTCATTCCTGATGAGGTCCTAATAAGACCAAAACCTGTCTGGAGTTTTTTCCCATATTTGCCAAAATCATTAAAATAGTTTGTCTTTTCCTCATGGCATAATTATATCTGGTTGACTTTTTAATACCCCTTGCATATATTAAATTAGTGTTAACATTGAATATAGGGAGCTTGAATTTATTAGTTTGATGTGGAAGAAGAGCCTGGATCCTTGGCCTTCATAGACCGTCTAAGATTGATGGAACTGATGCTTTTAAAGTTCCTTTAATCCTTTTGTTAGCATATTTCAGTTGAAATATGCTGTCCTTGTTTTAATTAATTTTATAAATACCAGCTGTCTGGTTTCCATGCTAGTGGCCTGTAAATAGCACCATTTGAGCATAATCATTACCAGTGTTGCCTTCTAGCACTTGTGTTGGTGGCACGTTAGAAAATCATTCGAGCGAGGTCGTTGCCAGTGCCACTGGACTGGCTCCCGTACAGGTGGCACGTAAAAAAACACCTTTTTGAGTGTGGTCGTTGCCAGTACTGCCTGACTGGCCCTCGTGCCAGTGGCATGTAAAAGCACCCACTACACTCTTGGAGTGGTTGGTGTTAGGAAGGGCATCCAGCTGTAGAAACTCTGCCAAATCAGATTGGAGCCTGGTGCAGCCATCTGGTTCGCCAGTCCTCAGTCAAATCGTCCAACCTATGCTAGCATGGAAAGCGGACATTAAACGATGATGATGATGATGATGATGAACAATTTAGTAAAATAACTTTATAGATATTAAACTAGTGTCTATAACAAAAAAAAAAGGATGAAATTTTGATGCAAGTTTACAGATGCAAGAAAGATGTGCAAGAAGGAACTTCCACAAGACTGAGATAGAATGGAAATATTTGAAGTGAGTTAACCCATTAAGTACCAGTCATGCACTGGGGTCGATCTAATCGAATGGCCCCCTCCCCAAAAATTCCAGGCCTTGTGCCTAGAGTAGAAAAGTATACACACACACATACACAGATATATATATATATGTGTGTGTGTGTGTGTGTGTGTGTGTGTAAATATACAACAAACTTCTTTCAGTTTTCATTACCAAATCCAGTGACAAGGCTTTGGCAAACCCAGGACTGTTGTAGAAGACACTTGTCTAAGGTGCCATTTAACCTGAAACTTCATGACTGGGAAGCAAACTTCTTAACCACACAGACATGCTATTATTCAACTAATGTCCCACCTTCAGCAAAGCCTCACTGGTTATCATACCAAATAAGATCAGATCATATGGAAACCAGTTTCGCAACCCAACAATATTTACATTTTTATTTAAAAGGTAGGGATCAGCTTATATCATCTCTAACACTATTCTGACAATGATATTCTTTCTCATCATTTTGCGTATTCTTCACATCTTCAATTTGTGCTTTTTTTACATTTTTTTTTTTTCAGAATTTTACTTGAGACAAACTGAAAAAGATTCTGATAGCTATTAAAATATTCTGATATTCTGAGTCTTTTTGTTTTTTTCTTGTGAAGCCAGAGTTAGTCATGTTGAGCCATCCAACTCAGCGCAACATGTTATATGAAGATGACAGAAGAGCACAGTAAAAGGCAAGGCTGGCCGAGAACACTTCGTTGGTCTAAAATTTGATGGGTCACCAATGCCAATATATTGGTAATATCTGATCAAACAGTGGAATAACATACAGCAATAAACAGATGGTGGAAATGATGCTGATCACATGAGTGTAGATTATACACATATATGTATGTGTGCGTGTGTGTATATATATATATATATATATATATATATATATATATATAAATGCATGTGTATGTATGTATGTATACATATATTACACATATGCATTTGTATGGATAGATAATACACAAATAGATAGAAAGATAGATGTGTGTGTGTGTGTGTGTATATATATATATAGATAGATATATACACACAAAGAAACCTGTGTCTGTAGCTATCTATCTATCTAGATCAATATATACACACATGCACACAACTAAATGGTAGAGAATAATATGAATATGCACGTACATGTCTATGTAAACTAAACCTAAAGGAGGTGAAGTCATCTTATCAAAGTATTGTCACATCAGTTCTCAGATGTCAGAGAATGCAAGGTTATGACCAGATTCTAGACAACACAGTGACGTATTACTGGTACAATGAAACAATACCTTGGCCAGCTAGAAATGTTTGAGAAATCACACATACACATATGCATGCATGCACACACACACACACACACACACACACACACACACACACACACACACACACACACACACACACACACACACACAGAGCAGAATAGGTTTATTGTAATAATTGATATGATGAAATAACCTGTCTGAAATGATACCTTTCACTTCCCGTGTTTCAGTGTTTGTTTTGCTATTTATCTATTCAGATTACATACTGCACCAATAGAGACGCTGTTAGAGAGGACTTGCACATAGTGACATGATATTATTTAGAAAAAAAAAAAAGTAACACAGCCATTAGTGATCATTTAGTGTAGGGACTAGCGTACACTTTCATACAGTGTGCATTTTATGTGAGTTGTTTAAACATTTCATCTGGACTGGCTGCAGTAGATGTGGTGATAACCATTCAAACTGTCCACCATTTCTAAGCTACTATGAGATGAAGAGAAGAACAAGCAGCAGCAGCAGCAGCAGCAGCAGGAGAAGCAGTAGGAACAGCAGCAGCAGCAGCAGCAGAAGTAGTGGTAGTAGTAGTAGTGGTGGTGGTAGCTGTAGTCGTAGTAAGCTTTCAACTGACCTAGTTCATTGTTGCTACTGCAACAAGAGAAAAATTGATTGCATGTATTGATTTTGAAGAGAGTCAATCCAGGCAGGCATGGAGAAGGGTGGGAATCAGAGAGTAGAGGGTAAAGGGTAGGAAGAGACGATAGTAAGACAAGTGAAAGCTAGAGAGGAAAAGTAAAGTGGATATGGTATGAATGAGAGAGGGGGAGGAGAAAGAGAGATGGTGTGAGAGAGAAAGAAATGGAGAAAGAAAGAGATGGAGAAAGAAAGAGATGGTGTGTGAGAGAGAGAATGAAAATACAGAGGTGGGAAAATATGGATCTCCAGGGTGGATGGTAAAAAGATATGGAATGAAAGAAATATGCAAAGGTTCATTAGTAGGGTATGAGGCAGTGAGAGCAGCTGGAATGGTACCAATAATACAGGAAAATGGTAAACGGTGTTAGTACAAGTTAAATCTATCAGTTAAATATCAATGTAGTTTAATGATATAGTGTAGCAAGGAAAGCATGAGGAAACTGTAGATGATGCTGCTACTTCTACTACTGCTGCTGCTGTAGCTAGTGAGAGAGAGAGAGAGAGAGAGATAGCATTCTCTAAAATGAACTATAGGTACTGCTATTTATAATAGTATTGAAGAAAATAATACTCCAAACCAAACATATACAACTAACTGATGACTCAACTAGAATTCAGTCATGGCCAGGATAAACATCACTTAGAATTTATTATCTTTATTATTATTATTATTATTATTATTATCATTATTATTATTATGCCTGTTGCTGTTTCAATTCAAAATGCGGCAGGTATGAGCATTCTAGTTCATACACCTGATAAAAGACTAAATTCTACAGCAAAAATAATTTATTGCATTTTAATCCAGCAAATATCTCTCCGAAGCAGCAGACATGGAGCTGTTCAGCATCAACCGACAGACATAATCTAATCTAAAATATAATTTTAAATCGACTGAAGTATATGGAGGGATACACACACACACACACACACATATACATGCATATATAGAAGGCACATACACACATGTAGTATATACATACATATACAAAAATATACATACATATACAAAAATATACATACATACACACAAATGTACATATGCGTATACAGACATATGTAGAAAGACAAAAACAAATTCTGAATTCTACAGAAGGAATCCAAATTATATGTAAATCCTCTGTGATGTTATGAACAAATACCTCAGCAATTTGGTTGAATATCATCAAAATTCTTAAAAGAACTGTATTATGTATTTAAGACATATATATAAATATATATAAACATATATATATATATATATATATATATATATATATATA
>NC_068990.1:92592240-92597500 GCF_001194135.2 Octopus bimaculoides | reverse complement strand
ATCAACAGGTGCCTTTACAGTAATACACACACACACACACACACACGTATGTGTATACATATATATATATATATATATATATATATATATATAAATATACACAAACATGACTCCATCCCTGGTCATTATGCGAGAGAGATGAGATAGGCTTAATGTCTACCAAGTGATTAAGTTCATCGACAAAATCTAAGCACACCGCCTGACTATTATCAGCTACCTTAATTATGATACCAAAATATGGGGTTTCTAATGTAGTATTTTACATAAGAATTCTGTTGTCTCCAGTAGAATTTATTCCAGAACTTAAGAGTATTTATTTTTAAAAACATATCTTTTATTTTTTACGCATTTCAGTTCTTGGACTGTGGCCAAGCTTGGGCACTGCTTCCAAGGATTTTAGTCAAAGAAATCAACCTCAGTGCTTATTTCTTTTTAAGCCTGGTATTCACTCTATCAGTATCTTTTGCTAAACTGCTAAGTTAGGGAGGACATAAACAGACCAACACTGATTGTTAAGTGAGGGGGTGGGAGGAACAAACACAAAGGCACATGTCATCATTTAACCACTTTTCCATGCTTGCAGTGGGTTGGATGGAATTTGATGAGATGAATTTTCTCTAGCTGGGTGCCTTTCCTGATACCAACACTCATCTGTAAGGTAAGGTAATATTTGCCCGTGACCAGACATGTTTCCCATGGAAAAGTGGAAATGAAAGATACCATTTGCATGATGGTGACACTCACAACTAACATGTGGTGTCATAAATACATACATATGCACACACAAACAGGCTACTTTCAGTTTCTGTCAGTCAAATCCACACCCAAAGTTTTGGTTGGCCTGAAGAAGCTATTGAAGAAGACACTGTGCAGCATAGTGAGGTTGAACCCTAAACCATGAAATCGCAAAGCGAATGTTTTAACCACAGAGCCATACCTGCACTTATAGTAAGCCTTACCATAATATTCCCTTCAGTGACATAACAGTGGGATTATAGTTTAAATAATGATGGAAAGATGCTAACCCACATAAAAATTAACAATTGAGTTAAGTCTTCATACATTAAACAGGGATACAAAAAAATCTAAATTATAATACTTATACGGGGGGAAGTAGCTATTATCCTATTGGCTAACACTGATTTAATCTGATATTGGCAAATAAAGACAAAACTTTAACATGTTCCAGTCTTATTGAACTTCATCTTCAAACAATAGCCATCTCTGCATTTGCTACATTAGTGATAATGTAGTTATGTTTGAGTAATTTTAATAAGACAAAGTCATGCTTACAGTTCTCACCTGTGGTTGCCATAAATCTGATTAAATTAATCTTAGGCATCAAAAAAATTATTTTTTTGTCCTCAATACATGTGTTTAATTAATTTGATAGAAAACAGCAACTCAACAATCTGGGTTGTAATTTCAGTAAATTAAATCTCATGACAGAAAATCCTCTGTGAGAACAGTAAATCATTTGTGATGACAGTATACCAACTTTGATGACAGTAAATAGAGAGTGATGATAGCAAATCAACTGTAATGACTGCAAAATCAACAGGGTTAACAGTAAATCAATTTTGGTGACTGAACCATCAACTGTAATGATGACAACAAAACAAACGTGATGACAGTAAAATCGACTGTAATGAAGGTAAAATTGACTGTGATGACAGCCAATCAACCATGGTGAAGATAGTTAGTCAACCATCATGATGACAGTCAATCAACTGTGATGATAGTAAATTTCACTTGCCCCCTTATTCTTACTCTAATTACTATGCTTTCACAACTCCCTCTTTCATTGCTAATTAAGTCACCTAAGTAACAGAAGCCATGAACTATCAGAAACCACACCGAACATTTGAAAGAATGTACTTCAAAGGCATTCTTATTATAAACTCCTGTCTATCTGCTACATAGGAAGGCTCCCTTTTCCATCAGTCTACCTGTGATTCCACCACTGTGCACTTACAGTTTACAATGTAGTACAGTGCAAGGAATTCTTTCCTATTCTTGTTCTGCACATCTAGTGTAACAACTTCCTACAGATGGCAGTAGTGTTCTATTTTCTTTCTTTCTAACTAAAACTTTTGTCTCTTTTAGATTTTTGGTTTGCCCTTATTAGTCTAAGTTTTGTTCCCATATTTGGAATTTCTTCTTTCATTCTTCAACAGATGGTCGTCAGCATACAGGAATTCCCACAGGTAACGTGTCTCAAACTCTTTTGTTATTGCCTGGAGAACTACAGCCAACAGAAACGGATGCAGAGTCAAACCTTGATGAACATCTAGGCTACACTAAAATTCATTACAGAACCCTCACTTAGCAAACAGCATCACTGTATATGGCTGGCACAGCTCTCACAAGCCATTCAGTTACACCAAGTCTTCTAAGACACCATCTGAGTGTGGAATACTAGCAAACAGTGGCGGACTGGCCAGGTTGCCAGGTTGCCCAATGGTAAGTGGGCCCCTGCACCATTAGAATCCATATATGGAGGCCCATGTTAGTATCTAAGGGGCCCATCCCCTCAAGTTTGAGAATTTTTTATTCACTCCTGGAAGAATGCATTAATTATTTCAGCCTGGCTGTATTTGTAGACAGATGTAAAATATACTTTTAACAAAAAAATTTTTTTTAATTAAATGATAGCATTGTAGTTGTAGGCGGGCCCCCTTGTAGTTGCGGGCAAGCCCCCTTAGTCTCCTGGCAACCAATATTTTTAGACTGCTAGCAAACATCATCATATGCTGGTTATAGTGGCTTGCTCTTGCCCCAGAGCATTTGCTGTGGATTGCTCACTTCAAAAGGGTATCAATTGTACCCCATCCTGATACAAAACCAAATGCAACTTACTTAAGCTAACTTCCTTAATTAGTTATGCTACCACACAACATTAGTTAACCTCTTAGCCATTCCACCTCTCCACACAAAATGTCATTTTTCCTTAGACCTGGCCTATATATTCCAAATTGACACTACTAAAAGAACAAAAGACAAGATAATAATATATAACCAGGTAATGGATAAATTCTATGACCCAAAATTATAATCAGTTTCTCTTCCAGGCTTCTATAGTTTGCATCAGTCAAATTTCACTCACAAAGCTTTGATCAACCTGCTGACATTATGGTAGAAGATGCTTGACCAAGGTGCCATTGCACACTGGGATCAAATCTAATACCACCAAGCTGTAAAGCAAAGTTCTTAGCAATGGTAGCATGCCTATATCCAAACAAATGTGTGTTATTCTAGCAGAGAAATGTTAGAGAGAAACTTTTACTTTTATAATAGAAATCACTTGAGGTTGTTGTTGTTGTTGTGGCCTAGGTCAGCTTTGATCCAATAAATTATTAATCATTAACCGAAAGTGTTTCAGTCATGACTATCCATTTTTTATATAAATATAATGTATCTGTAATATATCTTTGGACCATGTACATTATCTAAAATAGCTTTCCTTCCTTTTACTTTTAAAGACGGTAAGAAGTGATTTGGGAGAGCTTTTACGTATTTCTACTGACTATATAAATATTTCTTTGTTGGCTCAATATTACTTCTGGCAACATATCAGTCTTCAACCATTTCTTTGTGTCCCTACCATGTCTAGGGAGCAATATTATACAGAAACACAATATACTATAGTTAAAGTGACAGAGTGAAACATATTGAGTTAGAACTACAGAGAAGATTGTGAAAATGTAAAGTCCAACAACTGATGGACGGAATGTCTTCAAGAATCAGTGCCCTCATTTTTTTTTGGTTTTTTGGTGTAAACTAGTTGAGAGAAGTCTCTCTCCCTCTGAGTAAGATGCTGGTGCGTTGCAGCTAACAGACCCAGATGGTGCAGTATCTACTTTTGGTTTGTAGATGAATTAACACAATACTGTCTTAAGTAAACCATTAGCCTGTGGTAGATTTGAACCTCTGAACAGACAGTTTGATACCTTATCCACTGAGTCATCCTGCCTTCCAGACAAAATGGTATTTTCAAGGACTAAATCAACACATAACATACTTCTACTGTGATTAAATGAAAATTTGTAAATTGAAAAGATGTGTGAGTAGAGTTCAAATTTCCTGTCCACAATTCCAACATAAGTAGTGGAGAACATATTGAAGATTGCGTATTTGTGTTTTATCTGTTTTGAGACATGCTTTATGTGCCATAAAACATTCTTCATTTCTTAATTCCTTGAAATTTATCCAGCAAATCCTGAAGAGTTACATTCACTCTACCTTGATCAAGTCCACAAGAATTTGTTTCTGCAGAAATCAACATTAAAATGTGTGTGTGTGTGTGTGATGTAGACATATAACACACACACATGCTTGATGAGTCAATGGCTGAAGCTGGAGAGAGAATTACTGAACAGACTGTAAGCTGAGTTACCACACAGATTATCTCACTGTGTTGTAAGACAACCAAACCTGACAATATATAGGTGTGTGTGTGTATGATACATGAGATTACAAACATTAATATATTAAAATAGCTATCTCTATGCCAGAGTTCTACACTTATGGAGCTGACTACAGTTAATAAACAACACAACTCAAAGACTGAATTTCCTTTTCAATCTCAGAAACTATTTCAGATGTGAACAGTTGTTGATCCATTACAAAATGCAACTTCACCCACATGAGAGTACAGCTCAGCTATCTAAGAGGGCACTGTTGTATTAGTCATAAGTATTCTATACTCCAAACATATCTAAGATATTACATTCGCTGTACACAAATATACAATACTTTAAACTAGAGTATAAATCACATATGCTTAACAGTAAGTTGCCATAATCCCAAATCAGCTACACTAGATACTAGAGTACAGCTGACATCTGGGACAGTACAGTTGTTATGTACCAATATCCTATCCTACATTGCACACTAGAGTACAGTTCACATATCTGAGACAATACAACTATGATACGAAAAGAGTATTCTACACTCTATATATGGTTCATATATCTGAGATGATGCTGTTGTTGATCAAATGTGAATGGTGAGGGAATTCCAGAAGGTTGCAGGTTTCGAGAGGAAGGATTGGATAAAAATGTGTTTAGAGTAGGGGTCTTAACAGTGAGACACAACAGAGGTGAAGGGAGAAGAGGGTCAACGTGAAGAGTATGTGTGTGTATTTATATATATATATATATATATATATATATACTTTATTTAAAAGCAGCAGAAATATAACAAAAAACTGTTACTCTGAGTTTTATGTTCCCGTTCATCGGACAGTTTTGTTATATAT
>NC_068990.1:92590197-92590735 GCF_001194135.2 Octopus bimaculoides | reverse complement strand
CGTCAAGAGGACATAAAGAAGGGTCCCTACAATTACCTAATTTTTTTACGGCGGACATTCGCATAGCTTTAACTTATTTATTTTATTCCTATTTAAAGAGGCAATAATGGATTCTAAATTTGGCATTCCAGAGTAGGAACACTTAACTGTAGACCTGTTACAAATACTGTAGTATTTGTGGTCCATTGAAAATTATTTTCTAAGATCCTAAAGAACATTTTTGGTAAGTTTCTTACCCTGAGGAAAAAAAGGGGGGGGGCAAACCAAATCATTTCTCTTATTCTGGGTTGTGAAACTTTTGTTTTAAATGTTCCCATATTAGGATTTTCCCGTATCTCGATGGACTTTGTCCACAAACGTAGTGTATAAATGCGTAGTTAGAGACGAGGACAAACAAAATAAGTTTTATATTGGAAGTTCAGTGAATTTTAAAGCCAGGTATAGGGCGCACATGAGTTCCTTTTCTAATGAGAAATATTATAATTCCACAACACTCGCCTCTTACCTGCATGACCTCAAGAGGAGGAATAAGAAGTAC
>NC_068990.1:92571987-92590051 GCF_001194135.2 Octopus bimaculoides | reverse complement strand
TATTATGCATTAGGGAATCCCTTTCCATTCTTAGGTCTTTTGGGCCAAAAACCTTGAATAAGTTTATCGAGGTAATCCCTTTTTGCAATCATAAATTTTCTTCCACCATCCTAAAACTATATAAAAATAGAAATAAGAACAAAAATAATAGTATTAGTAGTGGTAATAATGGTAGTAATGGTAATGATAGAAATAAAAATTAAAATAAAAAGACAAAAATATTGATATTAAAATAATAATAAAAATATGGATACAATGGTAGTATTTATTTTTTATTTATTTTTCATCATGGCTTACGTTGGATTTGAAACCCAATAGTCTTTAGTTACAAAACCTGCCTGACTATTCTGAAGGGTATACTAAAAATTAGATTCTTTTTTTTTTTTTTTTTTTTTTTTTTTTTTTTTTTTTTTTTTTTGGTCTAGTCCATATTATTATTTATTTAAGCTTGCTCTCATAATTATAAAACTTTTTTGTTTAACTGGTGACTTCGTTGATGTCTGTGTGTCTTTTTTTATCCTGAAGAAGGGATTATCACCAATTTGTGCTCTATTGTGCCCTAAATATGGTGATATACCCCCAAAATGGCCATAGGTGTTCTGTGTTTGTGTTCCACCTATACTTGTAATCCACTGTAAATGATGTTTATAGTTTGACTTTACTGATGTTACCTGTCATATATATATGACAGGCTTCTTTCAGTTTCTATCTATCAGATCCACTCACAAGCTTTTGGTCAGCCCAGGGTTATAGTAGAAGACACATGCTTCAGGTGCCACAGAGTACAACTGAAACTGAAACAACTCGGTTAGGAAGTAAATTTGTTAACCACATAACCATGCCTGCACCTAACGACTCTCCTGTCCAAAACAACACATGAGTTTTCAGCCTTTCTCCCCAACGACCTGCACAAATGATTCTTTTTATTGTGATCAAATTCAAGTGCCACACATTAGCTCACTCCCTCCATCAAATCGACAGGTGCACACAGGTGTACCATGCATCAGGTGCTGAAGTGATCGCAGAACAATGCGAGATGAAGGCACTATTTTCCCATGGCCAGACATGTTTTCCCAAAATATTGCAAACAAATGACATCACTTGTATGAAGATTATATCCATTTACAATTATCAAGAACTGTCAAGACAAGGAGATACAAACACACACACACACACACACATACACAATGGGCTTCTTTCAGTTTCTGCTATGAAATCCATTCACAAGACCAGGCCCATAGTAAAACATACTTGTAAAAGAAGCCATACAGTGAGATTGAACCTGAAGTCATGTATCATAAAATATCCTGTTTATATCAGTATAGATCATTATTATTTCTAGAAGGGGCATTGACTACATATTGCCTTCCTCATTGGTTCACCTGTATCCATGCTGGTTAGGAAGAAACCTGAGGAAACTCTAGTGGAAGTCCAAAAGCACCTCTCATATGCAAACAATATGGTTGCCACAGATGAGATACACAAAAGACTAAGTGAAACTAGAACTCATTAATATAGATCATTAACCAACCACTTATTGCTTTTACTACTGTCTACTGAGCCATTGCTACTAATTGGTACTTAATAATTGGAATATAATGTGTAGGAGCTCTCAACTAAGTGATCGATCTTTGCCACTAGTTCTACTGAAGCTCTTCAAACATAATTTTCTTGGTCAACATTGAAATGTATTTTCTGGGTGTTTTCTGAAAAGATAATATTTATAAATTTCAATATTTGTATCTTCTATAACCATTACACATGTACAACACATTCCCACAATTCTAACTAATTCCAACAGCCTTTACAGTTTGCTTTCTAATCTTCTAAACCATAATTCCCTTTTCATTAAATCACACCTTATTCAATAATTAAGGTAACCTATCTTCTCAGGTGTTTACATTCAACAACACTTAGGATTCTCTGGTTGGTTGGCTGGCTGGCTGGCTGGTTGGTTGGTTGGTTTGTTGATTGGTTGGTAAATTTAAATGTTGGATCAATTAAGGAAACTCCTTGCCATTAACCCTGAGAGTTTATGACATTACGTGATCTTTTCCAGCACAAAAGCAGTCTTTTATCACACGCACCAAAGAAAAGAAAAGGAAGCAATCATTCTTAGTTCTGTCATGTTTTTCTGACGTCTGCCAATAAGAAATCTATGACTGAAAGGTGACCTTGACCTTGGGGTAAGCCATTCATGTCCAACACAATCATTGGAAATAATGGTTAGGGTTAGTGAGTCACTAATCATCAGCAAACAAGATTGTGGAATATTTTATAATCTATAACAATACAGGATACTCACCTTTTCTCTTATCCTCTATCTATTTATCATAGATAGATAGATAAATATAGGAGGCATAACTATGTAGTTAAGAAGTTTGATACCCAACCATATGGTTTAGTTCTACAGCATGGATTTGTCAGTGGATTTGGTAAACAAAAAAGAAGCACGTCATATATGTGCAGTGGGGGGTGCATAAGGCACAGGCACAGGTATGGATGTATGGTTAAGAAGTTTGCTTCCCAACAAACCCAGGCACCAAGCAAAGGCTATTGAGTAGATTTGGTAAGCAGAATCTAAGAGAAGCCCATCGTATCTCGATGTAAATATATCATCATGGGCAAACCCAAGGGGTGGGGTGCTGAGGGGCATGTGCCTCCCCACTCAAGAAAAGAAGTGCACCCTTCTAAGTAATGTTATTACATCCTTTTCTCCTGGAATTGTATTCTCTTCTGACCTTGTGCCCTTGCTTTGAAAAATTCCTGGGACCCCACCTGATTATCATCATCATTTTACCATTCACCTTTTGATGCTTGCATGGGTTGGACAGAGTTTATTGAAGCAGATTTTCTATGGCCAGCTGCCCTTCCTGTTACCACCTGTTTCCAAGCAAGGTAACATTTTCTCATGACTAGACATGTTCTTGCAGAATATTGGAAATGAATGACTGTATGACAGCGGCAACCATTTTACAACTACTATGCAATGTCAAAACAAAGACACACACACAATGGAGTTCTTTCAGTTTCTCTCTACCAAATCCACAGATAAGGTTTTAGTTGATTGGGGGCTATAGTAGAAGATGCTTGCCCAAGGTGCCACGTGATGAGACTGAACCCAGAACCATGTGGTTGGGAAGCAATCTTCTTATCACACAACCAAACCTGTACACACAATGTTAGTGGGGAGGTGTATCCCTTTGTCTTGTGATGTCACATGATAGTTGTAAATGATTGACATTATCATACAAGCAGTGTTGTTTGTTTTCCATTCTCTGTAAAATGAAGTCTAGTTATGCAGAAATATTACCTTACTTGTAAACAGGAATGAGTTGGCAACAGGAAGGACATCAGACCATCGAAGCGCCATCCCACCCATGCAAGCATGGAAAAGCAAACATTGCATCACTGACAATAGCAATGAAGGTATATAAACTACTACTACAAGTGACAAACTTGTAGTAAAGATTGTTTGCCAACATAACATGGCAGTCCTGGTTTAGGACAAATGTTGCTGCAATTTAACCCCAGGAGACATCATCTCCAGTTGGCTATACGACATGATCTGTGTCCTTATATTTTCAAACAAGGGAATCTAGCACCCCCCACTCAGCTCAAAACAATATCTGTGTACCACGATTTCCGGGTTATTTCCCTTCATCAGCACAGAATAATTGTTCAGCTAGAGGTGGCGCTGCCAAATTCCCATTCGAAATATATAGTTTCCAAAGTGACAACTAGTCACTGATTTATAAATTAGATATTGTTTTGAGCTGAGTGGGGGGTGCTAGATTCCCTTGTTCAAAAAATATAAGGACACAGATCATGTCGTTTAGCCAGCTGGAGATGATGTCTGCTGGGGCTAAATTACAGCAACATTCATCCTAAACCAAGACTGCCATGTTATGTTGGCAAACAATCTTTACGACAAAGTACTGTTGCTGGATATCTCTCGTTGTGAGATTTAAAAATAGTAATTTTATAAGTAAAAAAACTTGTATAAATATGTGAAGAAAATCTTGTAATCCTCTATCTCTATCCTATTTTTAAATTGTAGTCTCATTTGTTGTCTCAGTAAATGTAAGGATTATCATAAAGATGTGTGAGTGGACATCAGTGAATATAATGTGTGTGCATATGTAGGAGAAAGTGTATGGATGTGATTGGGTGTAAAGAAAGTACATGCAGCAGGTAGAGACCAAAGTACACATTTCCAACAGAGTACATGACCCCAGCCCATCACAGAGTACATAACCCCAGCCCATCACAGTCAATCTCTCTTATACATCATCAGAGTCAACATCCCACACACACGAGAGGAGAGGACACAGGAACTCAATGCAATGTACTCAGTGTAAGCAAAAGATGCAGAAAGTACTTAGAAAGAATGACAGAAAGAACATTTCGGATATAACAGATGTACAGGTTATTAGCAGGAGCAGTCAGGTATGGAATAATGTGCTGATGAAAGGCAGACTTATCCAACCCATACCAGCAAAGAACAATGCACTGATGAGAGATCTATCCAACCATGCCAGCAGGGAATGGTATACTGATGACATACAGATCAATCGAATCCATGCCAGTGTGGAATGGTGTGTTGAGGTATAGTCTAACCCATACCAATATGCAGGAATGCATTGGTGAAGTGGAAACCTATCCAGCTCACACTATAGTGGTACGGCTTGAACTTATGACCATGTCGTCAATAATGGAACACCTTAACTGCAGTAAGGTTCTGAACTGGTGGTCAAGTGGTCAAACTACAGTAAGGCTCTGAACTGGTGATCAAGTGATCAAAAATCCATTACCTCAACTATTGTAAAGCTGACTTCAATAATGGTGAATGTGAACTGATGATCCTCTGTTCAGTATTGCTGTACTATAATCCCACCATCATCATGTGGTCAATGGTAGAGTACCTTAACCATAGATATACCATGTGGTCAATAGTACCACACACTGCCAACATGTAGTCAAGTATCTTAACCACATAGCAACCATGTGGTCACTACAATACGTTAACTGCAAGGCCAGCATATGCCGAGTAATCTTAGCAACACAACTGATACATTTAAATAACCAATCACATCCATTGATAAACCCTTACAGACAAGAATCTACTGTTTTCCCTCAAACAGAATGAACAACAAGAATTCCTCCACTCCAAAGAAACTTAAATATCAATAAGTTACCTGAAGAAAAAAATAACAAATAGGTGATGTTAATGTTATTGTTAACTTCTTGGAATTATATTCTTGATTCAACATTTGAAAAAGAAAACAACATGAAATAATAAAAAAGAACCACCTCTCCTTATTTCTACAATGGAAAGCAGGTAAAAATAAATCTACCCTACGACTCACCATTCCTTAATACCCACCATTATATTTTACTACAAACTAAACACAAAACATAATGAAAGGGTTAAAATGAGTACAATGCACACGGGTATCCACAGTTCTACATACACACACACACAAAGTCATACTGCTACATCTACAAACATACACAATCACAACCGTCTACACATATACAGCTGCAACCACATACAAACTGTTATATTTATAGAGCCACAGCCACACACATAAATACTGTTACAGCTAGATACACATACAGCCACAACCACACACAAACATACTACTACATGTACACACACACACACAGCGACATTTGTATAACACAAATAGAAATCCTTAAACAACAGTTAAGTAGATTCAATAAGTAAATCAAAAACATACAAGAAAAGAAACAACTGGAAAATGGTGAATGAATGTCATGGAATGGAATTCAACTAATTTTATAGCTAAAAAGGTTGGAACAAAAAGTTTCACTTGAGTCTCATTTAATAAACTTTTAAATAGATAAATACTAACTACTGACAACAATAACAAGGAAAAGAGGATGGAAGAGGTTTGGTAAAGTGTTTTTTAAATAGTAAGAGAGAATGAGAGAGATATTGATCCGAAAAATCATTGTAGTGTATGCAAAATAGCTATTTTCTCAGATAACTACTTATTATTATATGTGATTTTATATAAAATTTAGTGTAGGTTTAATTTGTATTTGATCCAGCAACGATAATATTTCAGCAGTTGAATTGACATACAGACCAACAGATGTTAAAACTTATCATCATAATCATCATCAACATTATTATTATTATCGTTCCGCACATACAATAACAGCCATACCAACAATCCAACACACCTCCATCATCAGCTGCCCCACAGATATCATTATGGTTTTGACACCTAGGCAGTACCATTCAATCCGGTGGTGTCAACAGCACTAAAATAAGTGTTGTTTGAGAAGAAACATACCTTAGATATGACCACATTCATTCAATCTTAATTCTAGGAAGGATTAAACACTAACATTATTAATTAAACTACAACAAAGAAACCACATTTAACCTATGTACAAAAACAGTATCGGTAAATTAATAATTCAATAAGTAAACCTATAACTAACTCCTAAATTATCTAAATAGTAACCTAGCCCTTACAGATAATATCCCCACCAACCTTCCATAGTTATAAATATATTCTTTCCAAAACAAAACAAACACGATTGAACTTAATTAATAATATAACTAATTCTAAGTGAATGTAGTTGTTGTTTTGCCTTTACTTTAATTTATACAAGTTGCACCCAAGTCTCAACTGAAGACATCAAAGACAAGTCTTGCACCTAAAGATGCAAACAGGTAAGGTACCATGCGATAGAGAAACTGATGCATGTGTTAAAAGAAATTCTTCATAAAATTTAAAATGCTAAATGAGTAAGATTGCATTTATATGGAGAGGAATTTATGTAAAATATGCGATGGATCCACAAGTATGATCTTTTGCAATTATTTTGGAGCAGCCAGGAATTTGGTCAACATATTTGTTTGCTCCTTTTGGTATCATTCCAAGTGCTCCAATAACAATACTTAATGTTGTTGCTTTGTGATGCCACATTCTTCTGATTTTTATTTCCAAGTCCTTGTATTTGCTCAATTTCTTAAACATTTTCAGAGATGTGCTGGGGCTGCAACATCCATCAAAAATCTTTTCAGCATGATTTTTCACAATTGATATCTGGTCAGGTAACCTAAATTCTCAGTCAGTCTCCTACAGTTATTATTATAATTATTATTATGTGGTGAGGTAGAACAAAAGTAAAACCATGAACCTGTCCTATGCTAATAAGGTTTCAAAGGTGTGCAAATTCTGACATTTAGATTGGTTCAGTGATTAGAGTGATTAGCCAGTAATAAAAATCCTTACCGTCTCTGCTAAAGTAATATTATTAGAGCAGTGAATTTGCCTCTGTCAATCACATACGTAATACTGTAATAGTGTCAGGTGTACAACATTTACAACACTCACCTATCTTATCAAACTTTTTGTTGCCATATTTCTGTTAAAATACACTTTGTTTAAATCAGTTTTGAAAGTAATGAAGAAATTAATAAAATTACTATCGTTTTTAAGCTAATATTTGGAACATAGGTTATTATGAAATAATAAACATTAAAGGAAGAAGTTTGTGTCATAGAACCAGGAGGGGTGGTCTCACGTGGACTGGTATCAAAAGGGTTAATCATATAATCAGTTGAATGTCTATGAAATGGGTTTCAGAGATTTGGGCATTTACATGTTATAGGAGTATTGATGTTTACTGATGGATCTGCTGCTAACTGTTACCTAGGCAACTGTGACTTAGGAAATAGAAGTGGAACCTGCACATCAGTCAGTAAGACTGGGGTAAGAAGAATTAATGCCCCTTGTTCAGGAGCAGGAAAACAAATATCTGCAGTGCTCAGGTTGGAACTTATGACTACACAGTTTAGCGTCACAGATTTTGTGGGAATAAACTAAAAATTAAACTATTAAAAATGAAATAGAATATATAGAATATGTCAGATTAAAATATGACTTGAGGAGCTCAAAGGGTCAGAAAATGAAAGGACAGCAGAACAGAAAGGATTTTAGCAAATTTAACAGGAATACAATAGTTTACTTTTGACCACAGACACGAATTCAAGCATCACTAAATTTGTGTTTTACTTTGTCAACCAAGTAGATTTATGACAGGAAGGAAATGTGTACTTTCCTTGTTTAAACAGATTAAATTGACAAATTGTGTTTATATTATTTGGTGAAATATGAGAAAATAAGGTGAACTTAATAGCTAAGAATGATTGGTAATGTGAGAAGAAAAATCATGGAAAAACTAAATGAAACCTCAAAATGTTCCATCCCTCCATCCACCTTGCTATTCCTAGGTGGATTGTTGGAGTAGAGTCCTCCATAGGGTCCAGTCAGAAGCAACAACCATTATACTATCCAATTGGATTCTCAAGTGTGACCAACTGAGACTACGGATGTTATCCAACCATCTTATTCTTAGTCTTCCCCTAGGTCTCCTGCCAGCTGGTTCAGCTTGATGAATCTTTCCTGTGAATCTTTCCTGTGATATTCTAGCCACAAGTCTGTAGTATCAGAGCTGTGACCTTTCAATGCAGAGAAGTAGCAGCTCGACTTGGAGAGACTCCGATCTCTGGAGATATATTTCTAGTATTATTATGTTCTGTTAATATTTCAAAATAAGATATTTTCTTAAACCTTTTCTGTTTATAAATCTTTTTAAAAGTAAATTATTTTAAGAATGGAGAAGAAATCCTCACAAATAATTCTCCACTTTATGGATAACAAATTACTAAATACACATTTAGGAGAAATACCTTGTTCATAAGATGATACCTGTAGACTTCTCTTATAATGGCAGAATGGTTTTCCAATGTTAAAATGGAAAAAAACAAACATAATATCCTTTTCCATGTGTAAAAATAAAATCCGTTTTTTTCTGTTTCACTTACCTAGAATGAAAAAAATGTAGAAAATTACATTAATGCAATTTTTCAAAATAAAATCTTGAAGTAATATACATATTTAAGCTGTTAAGAAAATAAATGAATAGGGGGAGCCATCATATGGCAGTTCAACTGGCTAGAAACAGCAGCCAAATGTACATCAAATCAGACCAAACTCCAGCAAACCTAAAGTATCTTGCTTGACGAACAAAAAAAAAAACAAAAAAAAACAAACCTGAAAGATTAAATGGTGAGGATTAAAAAAATTAAAATTACTACATTAATTATAAAATGTTTTGTTTTTGATTTCCGTATTGTGAAACTTAATTTGTCAGTTTTAATTTAAATTAGAGAAATAAAGTTTACAAAATAGTAAAACAATCCCATATAAAATTTTACAAGTCCCCTCTTTCTATGGCAACAAATATATTCCATTTGGTAAATTTGATTTTTGGCACTGTACCCCATCACGAGTTTCCTTAGACACCAACGTTTTTGCTTTGGTAAGGACATGAAAAGAGAAAGAAAACGCATTGAGCTGTCTTTCACTTTCCATCCACAAAAATCAACTCACAAGCCATTGGTTGGCCTGGTGCTAAAGTAGAAGATACTTGCCCAAGGTACCACACAGTGAGACTGAACCTGAAATTATGTGGTTGGGAAACAATCTTCTTAACCACAAAGCTACATCTGTACCTATTAACTTGAGATTTTTTAAAATAATATACACCATACAAATGAACATTTATCTATTCCTTCCACTATGAAAAACAATAGAAGCAGGAGCAACCAGGAAATAAGGTTTATTAACCGCTCACATGGTTCCCTAGATGTAACAATTTGTATTACTTCAGTGTTGTTTAAGGCAGAGCTGCTGCTCAAAGTGGTGGTCTGCGGACCAGTGCCGGTCCGCGAGCCATCAGCTGCCGGTATGCAGCAAGCTTCCAGAATAGAAAGAAACATTATAAAATGTTTATGTAAAATTGTATTATTTGTTTACAAAATAAATATAAGATAAAAACAATTGTCAACTTTTATTATATTCATTATATATATTGTTTCTGGTATAAATTAATATTACTAAGAAATATTACCAGTCCCTGGCAGATTAGGAAAAAAAACTACCGGTACCCCACATCAGATAGTTTGAGAAGCACTGGTTTAAGGTATGTATAAGGTGTGTGACACTACATGGTGGTGTGAAACACGTGACATTGAATATGGCAAATCAGTGGGGTTGGAGGGGAAAAGGTGAAAGTATAGTTTGTTGAATGTGTAATGATATAAATACTAGGTGGAAGTTATCAGCTGACATGGTGCATGAAAGACAGGCTGAGGGCTACGGTACAAAAAGGAGCAACTATGTCGAATCTCAGGATGCTTATAACTTTAAATAAAGTTTCTAAGAGAGACACAAATTAAATATATTTCTAAGAAAATAAGCTATTTCAATTTAATTTGACATTAAATTAAAGAAAGAAATTCAGCCGCTGATCTTGCAATTTGACAGGACCAGTAGACTCGCCTGGTTTCAGGGTAATTAGAAATTAAAGAAAGAAAACCCCACAGAAACTCTGTCAAATGTATTTAATCTGCTTGGATTAACAAAATGTTTTGTTTTATTTAATCACAAGAAATAAGACTGCATCTTTGGATTCCCTTTCACCACAATCAAACAGCTCATTCCATCATCAAAACCCTATAACTTGTTCTGTCATCACAATCCAACAATCCATTCTGTCATCACAAAATAACACATCATTGTGTCATCACAGTCTATGAATTTGTGTGTGTGTGTCGTTTTTCTCCTCCCTTCCATCTACATATGCACTGTTACACACACACACACACACTATTCGGTTCAGTGAAATTGCTGATATGGTCACAGAATGAAACGTTTACCAATCCACCACAGAAATATATTATCAGTACAATCAGGCAAACAAAGTGTCTTTGAAAAATCAATAGAATTTTGTTTTACTCTTTATTCTTATCAGTCTGAGGAGATCTCATCACATGATGAGACTTATTTCTACATTTTATATTGTTTACTCAGAGTAACTCAATACAACAGCTTTACATAGAAGAAAATAATAGTTGTCATATATACCTGTAGGTTAGCATAGTGGTGATCATCATCATCATCATCATCATCGTTTAACGTCCGCTTTCCATGCTAGCATGGGTTGGACGATTTGACTGAGGACTGGTGAAACCGGATGGCAACACCAGGCTCCAGTCTGATTTGGCAGAGTTTCTACAGCTGGATGCCCTTCCTAACGCCTGATATATATATATCAGATATAGGTTGTGCAGTTGAGAAGTTTGCTTCCTAACCACATGATTTTAGGTTCAATCCCTTGGCTAAATGTCTTCATAGCATGAGAACAACTTAAACCTTGTGAGTGAATGTGGAGATGGAAGCTGAAAGAAGTCCACTGTGTGTGTGTGTGTTTTTTTTTTATATTCTTGCTTGTTACAAGCAGTGTTGTTGTCACTTCCTCAGTCAACAAATTGTCCATTTGCTCTGAGCCTTCTAAGATGTGTGAAGTAAGAAATCCCCAGCATGAAAAACAGGTAAGGATTAGTGATAGGAAAGGCATCTGGCTATAAAGCAATGCATCAATAATATATTCATCTAACACATGCTAACATGAAAAGGACGAAAATGAATGAATGATAAATACATTTAAAGGTTGGTTTGTCGTTTGTGACTGTGTTCACAAACAGAGGTGACAGAAGAAATATTCAATAAATAATGTTGAGCACAAATTTAGTACATCCTCCTATGAGGAACCTTTAATCACTCTGTTCCTTATTACAATGACCAATTAAAAGATAGTAGCCTCAAAGACAGACTACATAACATACAAAAACAGTCATGAGGCCAAACAACCCTGAAAGTTTCATCTGAATCTATTCAGTGGTTCTTGAGATATTTTGTCCATGGACAAACAAACGAACATCACTGAAAACAATACTTCTGCCTTCGCTAAGGCAGAAGTAATAATTGTTTATATTAGATGAAAATATTGTTAAAATGTCAATATGGATGCAATATTGCTGATAACAATATTGTAAAATGTTGCTATGATTACATTAAAATACTGTGAATATTGATATTTAATAATAAAATAACCATATCTACATTTAACAATATTGATATTTATCTAAAAATAACCAAAGACCAAGAAGCTAACAAACTTTTCTCAGGGGCATTCAATCCTTTAGCATAAAGATTTTTCTGTCAAATGTGATGTTTTTTATTCACATTGGTTTGAATTAATCATGCATAATCTTGTAGCTTTGAGATTTTAATGATGTGATTGTTTATTTTTAGAATGACATTGTAGGGTAGGTGTGAGAAGCTGGATTTGGCCAATTTCAACATAAAACAAGCAGAATATTTGGTCCCTGGATATGGCTGGTTTAAATGCTAAAGGGTTACAGGATGCCTAGATGAATATTTTCCCAGTGTTTTCAGACCAAGACCAATTAAAGACTGTACAGAAGTTCTACTATTTGGAGGGCTTGCTCTCACAATATCCACAACATGCATAGGGAAAGCAAGCAGTGTCTTCAGTGGCCTGCACTACAGATGCCCATCTGATCCTGGACCACCACAGAATGAAGTTTGCTTTATATCATCAAATAGTTGTTCGAACCAGACTTTTACATAACAGTGAGACCTAGACATGGCTCCATCAACATATGAAAAAGACCCCGACAAGTTCCACGTAAGATTCCTCTGGAATATCTGCAGTGCCTCAAAGAAGGGTAAGGTATCTAATACGACTGCACTTGAATGGTGTGAGATTGAAGGCCCTGAAGATTTCCTTATCAAAGACCAGCTGGGCACAACATACTGTTTGAATGGAGAAAAGCCAAGTACTGAAATTTCTTTTATGGAGCATTAACCAATGGATTACAATCCAAGGGATCAGTGTAAGATGTTTGAAAATGTCTCAAAATCTCACCTTAAAGCATGTAACGTTGCCAATGACAACCGGGCATTGTTAGCACTTCCCTGGTCAAAGAGGCTGTGAAAAGGCTTTGAACACTGCCACATGATATTCACAAAGTGTTCAAAAGGCTTTGAACACTTTGTGAACATCATGTGACCCACTACACCAAAGTTCAAGCCTGATCTCTCACAATGACTCAGCCCTTAAATGTTAGAAGCAGGGTAAAATAACTCCCACCAATTCACTGACCCCTGAATTAGTAATGTAAAAAAATAAAGAAACAACAAAATTGATCAACCTGAAGATATACAGAGGAGATCATGCACACAAAAAAACACAGATTGCATTATTGTAGGTGATGCTCCAGCATAGGCTAAAACAAACCAAAAATGCATGTGTGTGGGGGGAGGAGGGGGATAATGCTACATTTAGTATTCCAACATGGCGTTAGTTACAAGCTACTTGATATTCAAGACTATAAATTGAGGAAAATAAATTGCAGCTATTTAATCCTTGAACAAATTAAGGTTATGAGGGAACATCTGTGTTGCTGTTTAATCTGAGCAAAAAAAAAAAAAAATTTCCTCAACTCCATTTAATTTATTAATGGTTTAGAATGTCATTGACCATATTACAAACTGGGAGTAGGCAGAGTCATGTAGTTAAGAAGTCTGACTGGACAATCATATGGCTCCAAGTTTGATTCCACTGTGAGGCACGGAGCAAACATTATGTCTGTCATAGCTATGGCTTGACTGTAGCCATGTGAGTAAAATTGAGTAGGGAGGCGAAATATATGGCTGCTTGTTGGATGTACCTGTTCTTGGATTGGGAACTTTTTTTTATTTTTCATTAAATGGAAGTTACTCTCAATAAAGTGGCAAGTTGGCAACAATAAACAAACAACCCCATAAAAAAAAGTTTAATAAATCAATAAACCATATTAGAGAAGGAAGATTTAACTTTTGAAGTCCTAAAGACAGATGAAAGAAAAATTTACAGAAAATTATAAAGAATTAAGATATCTTTCTATTTGGAAACCAAAAATAAGAATTTCATTAGAGAGACGTTTAAGGAAAGAAACCACAAGAGCAGATATACTTCTTACAAGAAGGGACAAGAAGAGCAAAAAGATGAGAGTTAATGGAAAGATGAATCATTTGACTAAATAACATCAAGTGGAAGAACAAGAGAAAAAAGTTTGGCAGAACAACCGTCATGGAAGTATTTATAGAATAGAGATAAAGGAACAATGTCCTGGCAGTGATGAGAGAGGTTTTGAAATTTAGCTGCCAAAACAAGACCAACAATGTTAGAAACTCACTTATGAATTTGATTAAGTTGAGAAAGAATGCTAGTGGAGGAATTGGCTACATGGTTCATGGATGCCTTTCAAGTATTAAGCCTCATGGAGGAATGACGAATGACTGAGAAGTTTGGCATTTTGTGGTGCTTAAGAAGAAGACCCGTCAAGTCAAGTAAAATCACAGTCATAGCAGATACTGGTGTCACACAAATGGCACTTGTGCTGGTGGCATGTAAAAGCACCCATTACACTCTCGGAGTGGTTGGCATGTTAGGAAGGGCATCCAGCCATAAAAAGACCATGCTAAATCAGACTGGAGTCTGGTGCAGTCTTCTAGCTTGCCAGCCCTGGTCAAACCGTCCAACCCATGTCAGCAGGGACAATGGATGTTAAATGATGATGTTGATGACAGTCACACCACAAGGCATTAACTAGAATTAGAGCAAAAATATATGCGTTTCATGTAGAATATTCTGTGGCATATTACAGTAAAGCTGAAAGAATTATTAATCTTATATGTAACAGTATCAATATAATCAATCAGTAGGGAGGTGAGCTGGCAGAAACGTTAGCACGCTGGGCGAAATGCTTAGCAGTATTTCATCTGCCGTTACATTCTGAGTTCAAATTCTGCTGAGGTCAACTTTACCTTTCGTCCTTTCAGGGTCGATTAAATAAGTACCAGTTAAACACTGGGGTCGATGTAATCGACTGAATCCCTTTGTCTGTCCTTGTTTGTCCCTTCTCGGTTTAGCCCCCTCTGTGGGCAATAAAGAAATATATATAATCAATTATTAGTAGGAATGAGGAACAGCCAAATCCCAAAACCCAGTGACTATTAATTAAAAAAAGAATTTTTTTAATCAGTTTAATTCAAATTTGGATTAAAATTTTCAACAATAAGATTTCATTTGGGATTTTAATTTAAATATAAAACAGATTAAATCCTAATCATTGTAAGGTGAATTGTTATTCACTGAGACGAGAATTAGCCTGGCTATTTACCTCATCGTTAGATATGTATGTGGCATCAATCAGCATCAGGTGTCTTTGTTCTAAGCAAGGACTATGAATGATGTTTACAATTTGCTTTTAGAAACAAAAGTTCCTCATTTGAATCCAACCTGTGAGTGGTGTATATATTGAGCAATAGGACACCTGATGACGACTGAAGAAATGAACAAAGGTGTAAATATATTTATACTTTCGAAATATGACGTAAATAGTCTGAAAATTATCATTTCGATGAACAGATTAATAAGAGTGGGTGTGAATAGGTTGATGTTCAAAAAGGTTTAATAAAACCAAGGGCAAAGAACCACTCTTTATATTACGAAAGCCATGTTGAATGAGGTGAAATGTAATATGAATTTTAAAGAAGATTTTATTAAATATGCCCTAAGAATGTAATTAGATTTATTGAGGGAAAATTAATAACCAATATCATAATAAAAAAAATGAAGTAAATTAGTTTTCTAATGATTTTAAAGAATTTGAGAAAATAAGAATATAACACTTGTTCAACAGACATTTACAGATGCAATGTTTGGACACATCATCAGTGTTGTATCTTGGGAGTCACCTGTTGTTTTGGGTCTAACAACATACACCCTCATCCAGACCATCCTGACCTAGATTGACCAAGGCTGTAGAGGAGATACATGTCCACCTCAATAGAAGACAGAGAGAGAAGATAGTGAAGGTGTGCCATGACGCACCCTCAAAAGTGTAAGGCTTAGTGGTTAGAGTGTTGCACTTGTGATCTTGTAGATGTAGGTTTGATTCCCAGACTGGCATTACATTGTGTTCTTGAGCAAAACACTTCATTTCACATTGTTCCAGTTCACTCAGCTATAAATTAGAGACTCTGAAATGGACTGCCATTCTACTCACTAAACCAGCAGGGTGGCATCATTCAAAAGCTACAACAGTGCAAAGAAGTGCATTGTGATCAGCAGTGTATAACAATATCCAAAAGTTTGGTCAATACAGTGATATATATGAAACTTGTCAATTAACAATTAATTATACACACACACACGAACATATATATGTATATATGTGATAGGGACACAAAATAGCACTACAAGGCATTGTATTATATAGAGTACTGCCAATACAAGAGAGAAACAACACAGCTAGGACACATGGAGCTGCACTTGTTTTGTGTAGTGAATCATACAGTTAAAATAATAAGCCAGACATCATTGACACCTGTGACAAAAGCAACAATTGTCTTCTAATTATAGACATAGAAATACCAAATAACTATACTAAAAAGTTACGGAAAGGTAGCTGTTCAATTATAAACATAGCAATTAAGGAACGTGTTCATCAACATATTTGTAACTGATATGACCGGAGAGATCCACAACTATTTATCTGAAAAGATTGACAGTTTACTTACACAAGGAGATGTAGGCTGTTTTCATTCTATCTTGGGATAGTCATTATGCCAATAAGAAACACACACAGAGGATCTTTTTTATTTCTTTTATTATTATTATTATTATTATTACTCAACTAAGTTGGCAAGTTGAGAGAATCTGAATTTTGACTGTCAGATTTATATATCATCAATTAGATGTTTAATTGTGTTTGTCACCAGATTATATCATCATCATCATCATCGTTTAATGTCCGTTTCCCATGCTGGCATGGGTTGGACGGTTTGACTAGGGTCTGGGAAGCCAGGAGGCTGCACCAGGCCCCAGTCTGATCTGGCAGTGTTTCTACAGCTGGATGCCCTTCCTAACGCCAACCACTCCGAGAGTGTAGTGAGTGTTTTTTACATGCCACCAGCACAGGGGCCAGAGGAGCTGGCATCGACAACAATCAGATGGTGCTTTTTACGTGCCACCAGCACGGAAGCCAGTCAAGGCGGCACTGGCATCGACCATGTTCGGATGGTGCTTTTTATGTGCTACTGGCACGGGGGTTGCAACTACAATTTCCATCTGATTTGATTTTGATATTGCTGTTGATGTACTTGACTCAATAGGTCTCCTCAAGCACAGCATGTCGCCCTATGATCCAAGGTACTTTTGAGTGGGCTGGTTATGTGACACTGGTGTCGGTTACAGCTGTGTTTCTTATGTGTATATATTTTAGCATTGTGCTATGGAATAAATATTGTTTCCAACATTTGTCTTTTTTGCAGAAAATTCTGTAGAGTATGGATGTGTTACCCACTTAGGTTTCCCTGTCTAGTTTTGTTCTATATTGTGGTTAGTACCTCACAATTGTTCCTCATCATAAGTCAATGGTGAGCTGCTGGTGACAGTGTTCTATGCCCATAGCCAAGTTGAAATCATAAAGTTTATAACTTTCATGTTTGCAACTGAATTTATAAACCATGTTGGTCATTATTCACAGTTTTACATGCTTGTGTTGGTTATTGATAAGAAGGTTCTTAATTTTGGAGGAGTTTTGTTTCTTTTTCGTAATGCATTATTGAAGATAACTTGATGTAATACATTCTATGTTGTTTTATTAGGTTTTTCATGTTCTATTCGATTGTTCATATATATTTGAACCGTATATTTTATATGTAGTTCATGTATTTTTAAAGAAACGCAGCATCTGTTGCATTGCATATGTTTAGCATAAGTGTATATTTGCATCTGCGTTGTCTTTCTGTATTGCATACAGTTTGTGTGTCTGTGCACATGTGTTTGTGCATGTTCATATTTCCCTCACCTTTGCTGGTTCATAGACAATGGCTTCCTGACAGTGTCATTTGCTTGCAGTCCAAGACAAAAGCATGTGCAGGGTTCTTATGTCTTGACATGTTGCACAATCATCGCAAACAAAGGGCTCGATCATCAAGCATCCTTTGTTTCCTGTTCTCCACATAAAAACATGTCTGGATTGACAAATAGACTGGGAGATTATTACTCCATTTGGAAGCAATGGGGGGGGGGGGAA
>NC_068990.1:92548117-92571977 GCF_001194135.2 Octopus bimaculoides | reverse complement strand
AAGCAATGGGGGGGGGGGGAAACAGAGGGCTTCCAGTCATACAAACTTTGTTCTAATGCATTCTTGCCTGACCCATGCAAGCATGGAAAAGTAGATGTTACAACAATGGTAATGTTTTATAACTTGGTCAAATTAACAAAGAGTGTTCAATCAAATTAATGTTTCTTGGAAGACCAGTAGTTAATATGTATTTGCTTTATTTTGTGGCTTTCTTTATTTAGTGCTTTGTTTGTGGAAGAGAACCTAAATGCTTTTAAAGTAGGGATTTTACCACTGACATTTTCTATTTGTGTGGACATTCACCATCACTAGGCAAAATATATGCCTTTATTTGTCTTTGGTGCAAATGGACGTGATGTATCTTATCTTCTACCTGAAAGATTAAGTCCTGAAATAGAGTCATTGTATTACTAGAGTTTTATTTACATTATTCTGAATGTTGAATTTTAGTACAGTTGTTTTCTAGGTCATCGCTTAATCTTTCAATGTCTACTGGTGTGTTCACTACGAGTATACAGATGCCTCGTATATATTATACATTTCTGCCATGGTAACACTGTTTTTAATTGTTGTCACAAAGAATGCCACAAACACGTGATTGAATGGAGACCCTATGGCTACAACATCTTTTTTGCTCATATAATTTGTCTTGCAGGCATTGAAAGAATACCTAACTTGTATAAGTACCTTAATAGCTTGTGAGCATCATGGGTTGTTCTTATACATGGATGTTTGAATACACTTAATATGATTCCCATTGTTTCTATCACTGGAATGCTAGTAAACAGACTTTATAAATCTAGAATGGAGGAGTTGTCTACTGTGTTGCCTTCTAAAACCTCTGAGAATTCTTCAGATGACTGTATTCCATATCTTTCCAGTAGTTTGATAATGTTATCTAATTGCTTAGTGATCTTGGGTATTGGTGTTATAATTGAGATATGGGTAGAAGGGGGTTGTTTTGTTTGTGTAGATATCTGCTGGAGTGAATTCTTCTTCAGTGTAGGAGGGGAGTAGCTGAACAAGAGGCTTTTAGCTGTGTGCTTATTACTGTAATTAGTTTAACTTTTAATTGGATGACATTATCTTAATTCTAATAATTTTTTGTTGTTGAATAAACTGTTTAGTTTTTGCAAAATATTCATCTTATTCTTGATTACTTTGGTCACTTTTACATTTGATGTCATTACTTTCAAAATCAGAAAGATCTTGGTTACATTTCGTGCTGGGTATTTGTTTATCATTGTATTGCCCATACCTCCACCCATGTTCCCCATTCACTGCATTTCCCTCTGTCCCCATGGACAACTGCTCATGGAGACACAGCTTAAAAAACATTGCTACTAAAACCTTAAATCAAACAGCCCAAGTTGCATTTATAATGCATTCTTGGTATCTTGTTTGATTAATAACTGTTGCATTGTCAGTAAAGATCCCTATTTTCTATCCACACAGTTACTGCACATAAAGAGACAAGGTGTTCACATCTGTCTATAAACTTGAGTGTTGGCTAAAGTCTGTACAGTATAATACAATGAAGTTTACCATCTTTATTAATAATGTTTCATCTATTGAATTATGGTGATATAAATACACCAAGTAGTGTGGAAGAAACACACACACACACACGTATGTATATATATGTATACATTATCATCTTCGTTTAATGTCTGCTTTCCATGCTGGCATGGGTTGGACGGTTTGACTGAAGACTGGCAAGCTGGAGGCTACACCAGGTTCCAATCTGATTTGGCAAGGTTTCTACAGCTGGATGCCTTTCCTAACGCCAACCATTCCAAGAGTGTAGTGGGTATTTTTATGTGCCACTGGCATAGGAGCCAGTCAGGCAGCACTGGCATTGGCCATGCTCGAATGGTGCTTTTTATGTGCCACCAACATGGGTGCCAGTCAGGCAGCATTGGCAGTGGCCACGTTCAGATGGTGCTTTTTCCATCCAACTGGCACAGGTGTCAGTCAGGCGGCGCAGGCATCGTCCATGTGTGTGTGTGTGTGTATGTATCTACATGTGTGTGTGTATATATACATATGTATATACATATATACATAATAACAGAATCTCCCTCAAATTACGTGTCTGTCCTGAAAAGAGAACAGATTAGATAATGTATTCCTAGATAACCCAAGCCTGTTAAATGGCAAAACAATCAAATTTTAACACCTTTGACCTCAGGTCTCTCAGTCAGAGCTGACCTGGAGTTAAACAACACAATGGATGTATTTTAATTTTTACATAATCCCTTAGTATATAAATTGGTCATATCAGGACTAAATATTTTACCTATTTTATGTTCAAACTGGCCAGATCCAGTCTTTCACACCTACCCTACAATGTCATTCTAAAAATGAACAACCACTTCATCAAAATCTTGAATTTATGAGATAATTAATGCAGGATTAAGTCAATATAATGTGAATAAGTAAGCATCATGTTTGACAGTAATTAGAATGGTAAAGGGCTAAGATTTAATTAAATTCTTTCCATTTTTAAGAAGCCTAATTTATGGAAAAATACTATGGTATTTAAGTAGGTGCAGATGTGTGGTTAAGGAACTTGCTTCCTAACCACGTGCTTTTTAGGTTTAGTTTAACTGGATGGTAGCTTGGGCAAGTGTCTTTTATGATAGCCTTGGGCTGACCAAAGTAGATTTGCCAGATAGAAGCTGAAAGAAATCTGTTGTGTTATGTTTGTTTGTTTGTTTGTGTATCCATCACATAAGCAATGCAGCTCCCTTCCAGTCTTCTGTGAAAAACATGTGAGACCAATGGGAAAATATTACTTGCCTGGAAACAGGTGAAGGTTGATGAAAGGAAGGGCATCCAGCTGTAGAAAATCTGCCTCTACAAGTTCCATCTGATCCATGCAAGCATTGAAAAGTGGACATTACAACGATGCTCCTGATGACGATGAGGTAGTTATCAACATTTCAAAGTAACCCAGTAACAACAACCAGAAATATTAAGTCAAAGGGTAAAAACAGAATTAGTAAATTCACAGAATTAGTAAATTCCTCATTAGTTCTCCATTGGTGTTCTCTCTTTCATTTATTCTAGAAAAAAATATTTACATCTCCAACTAACTTGTGCAGCTGTATATGTTTATAATTCTCTGTCCAAGAACAACCACGTCTGTTCTGTTATGTTTACATTTTCTTGATGTTCAAATGGGTACATTCCACCAATTTCTTTTGCTTTCGTTAACGTGTATAAGTTCTAATGTATGTATACATGTGAATATGCACCCATGTACATATGAAACTAGGCATATATGTACATGAAAAAGCAAAGAAACACACACACAAACACACATATGGGTAAGTAAATACACACTTGAGTAAACATGTATGCATCTATGTAAGTCAGCATGTATATAAATAACCATGATGTATATAAGCACAGTGTGTATGTAAGTGTGATGTATATGTAAACATGTCTATTAACTATGACGTGTGTGAGAGAGAGTGTGTGTGTGTGTGTGTGTGTGTGTGTGTGTGTGTGTGTGCGTGTGTGTGTAAGTACACACGTATACATTGTTTGTGTGTGTGTGTATGCATGTTTTGTTTATTGAATTTCTAGTATTTGTTTTGCTAGCCACCAACCCCAGTAAAGCCTTAAAAAAAATTACAGACTTCTGCAATATATTTGATCATTTCTGAAATGATAAACATTAGCTGTTATTGCTAGCAGATCATGTCTCCATGTATAGTTTCGTTTGATGATTATGTTAAAAAGATATTTGTTATGGTTAGTAGGTCTAGTGACCTTGTAGAAACTTGTTTGTTTTGACAAAATATACAGCAAATAAGACAAGAAAATCATGTCTGCTAATTACTTGTTGTTTTGTTTCAGCTGTTATTCCAATGGAATTTTGGTCAGAGATTTCTACAAATTTTAAAATTTGTATGAGCTTTTAGATTTTTTTAACATTTTATAAAAAATTTAGCCTTCCGTACGCACTCCCCAACACTTTCAATAACATCCCACTCACACACACTCTACAACTCTATCAGTAAGATGCCTACTGCCTCCCTCAACAGACCCCACAACTTCTCATCAATAACACAACCATAGCATCCTGCAATAACACCCTTCTCCCCCAGCCTTCATCACGCAAGGGTCATCTGAGGTAAGAAGTAATGTTTGTTGAGCAGGAGAGTGTAATGATTCAGAAAGAACTGAAACCTCGGTTGAGAAGGAGCCTGGACCTTCATGCATCAACCAACCGACTGAGATTTTCCCTTGTTGGAGAGATCTGATGAGAAGAATCATGCACCAACACATTCATAGTTTCTAACTGATATTACATTCTATATATATATATATATATATATATATGAGAACCACACTAAGATGTAGAGCAGTTGATATTATAATGGGGGAGGCTAGTTTATGCGGTTACCCTGAGTTTCTTGCTTATAAGGGGTTTATATCTGGGCTAAAGGGTTAATGCACCCCAATTTCAGCAGGAAAAAATTCTTAGTGCATCTAACATGCCCATGCACCTTTTATAGTATTTATCATTAGAATGATTTCCTTTCACCTTAATCTTATCTAACATAATAATACATAATCAACTGGATTCAGATATGGCCAAATGGTTAAGAAGTTTGCTTTGCAACCATAAGATCCCAAGTTCGATTCCACTGTGTAGCAATCTTGGGAAAATGTATTTTACTACACAGCCTCAGGTCAATAGCCTCACAAATCTTGAGAGTGAAGATGAGCAAATGGAAATTATAAGGAAACCTGCTGAATCAATTGTTCTGGTAATTCAAAACATCCTGACTCATCACATGTTGTGTTATACTGGTTCTGCTTGAGAGTTACATCAAAGGTATGCACATCTGTGGAATACTCAGCCACATACTTGTTAATTTAATGCAGAGATAATTCAGTTAATTGCCTATCATCAAGACTGATGGTGAATTCATCATCATTAAAGAATCAATTGGTGTGAAATTTGTAGTTATATCAATAAAAGAGAAGTTACTCATATTACACACACACACACACACACACATGTATGCATTTTTATTAAGATATTCTTAAAAGAGAAATAGCTAACAAATACCATTAAGTGCTTTCTGTTTAAGATAAAACCAGTGTATTGTAGACCTAAATAGTATTGGGACTGATTCAATAAACAGAAAAATATAAGCAAATATAATTAATTTAAGATGATAATTAGCAAAACACTTATCAGACAATACAAGAGCCATAGAAATGTCACAATGTTATTAATATAATAGCATGGAATAAGCAGTGAAATAACAAAGCCAGCAGTTCAGACCAATATTGCAATCGTTGTCTCTAAAGGCAGCGGACTGGTCATATGGATAGCAGTTTGTTTAATGCCATATCATCTGCTATTAGATTTCAGAGCACTCAAGAGAAATGGTTCTTATTTGATTACATAGATACAGTGTCCTGTTAAATCTCCATTACATGACAGCTTTCTAACTTTCTGGCTCTAATATATGATGTGTGAAAACATTCCAAAAATTTAACAGACTTTTACTTTTAAAAATGTTTCGGTACGAGTTGTATAAATGTTTCATTTAGAAACTAAATCACTTGGTAATTATCCTGAGATTAATTTGTAGTTAAAAAAAAAAAGAATTTTTTTAAGAATTGAAGAAATTCTATTAAAACTAGAATCATTTTGCAGATAACATAAATTACCTGAATTCTCAAAGAGTTGGTATTTAGAGAATAATGAATATGCTTGGCATTTGTATCATTAGAATATTTGGAGAAAAAGGATAAGATAGCTCTGCTTTCAAGTCAAGTTAGCAACTAATTTTACTGAAGAGCCACATGTATGGAAAAAAACAAACAAAAACCTGCTACATGTATGTAGAAACAAAGAATGCCAACTGTGCTATACATGTGTAAAAATACAGATCACAAATCCTTCTACATGTGTGTGGAAGCTAAAAAGAGAAACAGTACGACATGTTGCACTTGAATGAAGAAGTCACTGACTTCAATCGAAAGAATCATCTTTGTTGGCACAGTTTGTTTACTTTTACGCATGTAGCACAGTTTGTGTCCTTTGCTTTCTCTACATGTTATTTACTTCCACAAGCATGTAGCACAGTTTATGTTCCCTCTAAGTGGAATTTCTTCAGTAATGTACTGAACCATGTACAATATACTTCATGTTTCATGACATCCAGAACAATAGGAGGAAACTAAGCAAGATTCAAGGAAACATGGAAATAAAATGTCTTAGGAACTGCATTGAAGAGGGAAAAAGAAGAGACAGAAAACATTGTAATGAAAATATTCTGGAAATCTTTGCTTTTATAGTTGTAATGATTTTGCTTTATGATAATGAACGGCATGATAAATAACCGATGAAATATGCAACCAAAGTATAAAAGCACATGACATCTTATTAATTATTATCATTTATTATTCATTATTAATTATTATCATTCATTATTGAGTCATTGAAAACTAAATCTTTGAATTCACTAATACCATATTATTGCTGGCAATAATAATATCAATATGATTTATTCCTCTCCAAAACTTTAATTGCAGTAAGGGTGTGTAAGGTAAATCATTCATACCTACTGGAATATAAAGACACTGAGTTAAAGACATCAACTATTTCAATAACAGAGCAAACCATTCTTTCAGCCAAAAACACAACATTTCTAAATAACTTAAAACCAATTTCTAATGAACTGAGGCAATAGGTGTGGCTTTGTGGTTAAGAAGTTTGCTTCCCAACCATATGACTTTGGGTTCAGTTTCAGTGTGGCACCATGGGCAAGCGTCTTCACCATAGTCCTGAGCAGACCATGGACTTGTGAGTGGATTTAGCACGGAGAAATTGAAAGAAGCCTATATATATATATATATATATATATATATAAATGAAAAATGCATTAAATACTACCAAATGTAGACGTAGGAGAGACACAGAAGGACCCTAATTCTTCATCAGTTATCAACCAAAAATACTAATACTCAGTTTCGTACCTTTAATGATAAGACTGAGGACTTCGTATGTTGGCAGCACCCACAAAATCTGCAGAGAATTAGGGCTCAAGCAAACAAGACAAGACAGGGTGGATGTACGAAAGTAAACAAATGTAATTTGAAACAATAGATGAAGATGGAATAAACACAGCCTTTCGGCTATACACGAGTATGATGGGTAACGCCTAGAAGAAATCCTACAGAATGGAGTAGGAAAAATCCAGGCTACATATATTTCACAGTGAGTGGAACCTCAGAAGTGGTAAAGTCCAAGTGAGGTGTATACCACCACCAGCTACTCTTCAGGCCAAGGATATTTTGGTTAGATTAAAGGCTATATTGTTGCAAGGAGGTACATATTGATGCAAAGAGGATTCAATTGGAATGTGTGGAGGGCACATCCAGAGGATTCAATCAGAATGTGTGCCCTCCACACATTCTGATTGAACCTTCTTTGTGTCAATCAAGTTATCCTTGGCCTGAAAAGTAGCCAATGGTATACACCTCGCTTGGACTTTATCACTTCTGATGTTCCACTCGCATTTTTTCTGCTCCACTCCGTAACACTTGTATTCTTTTTCGCACAATCGACAACCCTGGTCGCCTACTGTGGAATATAAAAAGAACTTTTTTGCTCATCGCTCTTTGATAAAGAAAAAAAAAAAAAAATTTCCATCTCAATAAACTGCTATTGTTTTTGAAAGTTTTCTTTTTTATATATTTATTATGGATTGCTCAAAGCTAACTTTCTTCCTACACCTTGGTCCCCGGATCTTGCATTTATATACCATACATACTTGAGAAATAGTCGATCTCATGTAAAAGTTAACCCCCTATTTTTGGCCCCAAAATTGGGATTTTTCCATAGGCCCCGTATAAAATTTGACCCTAGTATTTCATGAGCAACAGGACAACACTTGTGGGTCAGGGTACAGTATTATCCTGCATGAAGAAATAACACTTACAAAATTGCGTGGCTACCTTACTGTAGCCTGCTCTATAGGTGGAATGCTTGCTGCTTGTAATGGAATGCTCAGTGCTTATAGTAAAACACCATTTAATAGCGAGCACTACACATCTGTTGATGGGTGCTACGTCACCATTACTAAAATGTATGCACAGGATATGCTGCAAGACTGCATACATCTTCAAGTACAATAAACACATGCATCATACACTCATTGTTTATATGGTGAGAAACAGGTTTCACAGACAGCCCTATTGGCGAACACTGGCAAATGCCACTGTCTGAATTTGTACAAACACAGGACTTTGGTAAGCCTAAAAACATTCAACTAATCGCCAGATCAGTGGTTCTCATGCAACTTTTATATTTTACTCATCAAATACAATAAACACATGTGTCATACACTCGTTTACATGGTAAGAAACGTGTTTCACAGACAGCACTATCGGCGAACAACAGCAAACACCACTGTCTGAATTCGTACAGAGGCATGACTTCGGTAAGCCTAAAAACATTTAGTTAATCGCTAGATCAGTGGTTTCCAAACTTTTTTTTGCTGCAGAATCCTTCGACATTATTTTTTTAAATGTGGAACCCCTGGTAACTTTCAGGTAACCCTGTGATTTTGCAGAACACACTTTGGTAATCCCTGCTCCAGATTAACAATTCTATACCGTATTATGGACATTTACTGGTAACTGCACATGACATCCTGCAACTTTTTTTTGAAACACGCCCAGTAGCTATCAGCTATATGCACCGTATTATGGTAGGTAGTGTCATGCTGGTACCAAGTAGATATGTTACCGGTGGTGATATAACATAGTTATGAGATAAAACTTGATTTCACTTAGCGAGTCTGTTAAGATTAATGGATATGAATAAAAGAGAAAGTGTAAATATTTATAAGAGCTACGTGGTCTTGTTTATGTTATTGTTTTGTTATTTACTGGGACGTGTGTTTTGATGCACAGAATTGGTAATATTAGTGTAATTCATTGTGTTTTGTTTTCATTCGCTTAGAGATCAGTTGGGCTTCTGCTACTGATATGGTACTTCAGATTCTAGCTTGAACTTCAGCCCCTCAAAAGTAGTATTCATGTAATAGTCAACCCCATAAATTTGACCTTAAAAAATGGTCACTAAAATTCGACTTTTACACGAGTATATACAGTATATACACACACATATACACACACACACACACACACACACACACACACACATATATGTGAGTGTGTGTGCACCCTTGTCTTGACCGTCACCTTCATACAAGTGATGGTGTTTATCTCTATTATTCCATAAAAAACAGGTCTAGCCATGGGGAAATATTATGTTGCTTGGAAACAGGTAAGGATTGGCAACAGGAAAGGCATCCAGCCATAGAAATTCTACCTCAACAAATTCTGTCACCCAAGCAAGCATGGAAAAGTGGAGATTAACTTGTAAGCTGGTAGATCTATACCTTCTATTTTCCAATCATCTACCTGCTACATTCCTCACAATACAATGCCTGGTTCTGAGCATTAACAAACTTTTATTTGAATTATTGGAACGTTTTTACCTCAGAATACCATTCTTACTAATAAACAAATAGTAGTGAAATGGTACTAGTACAGATTATTTATTTATGTATTTAATTTGACTATGAAATTAGTTTCCATGAAGGTTGAAGTATAACCTTTGAAATTGTAAATTAGCATGTCTCTCCCAGATTTTCTGAAAATGTAGACATTTTATAATGCACTGATTTTGTTTTTTTTAAACCAGCTGCTCTTAACACTGGTTACTGTTTTGTTTAAATTATGTATCTATGAAATTTTTTCTGTCTAGTCTAATATTGGCTCCCCCAGAGGCAAGCAACTGGATGACACATGCAAGGAGGAGATGGACTGTTGAATTCATTGCAATTCAAGTACTGTTAACTCCTACATAATTTGCCACAAAGTTATCAAAAAGGATTAATATTCTACTCATAATCATCTAATGTTCACTTTTCCATGCTTGCATGGGTTAAACAAAATTTCAAAAAGAGAATCTCTTTGTTACCAGCAAATTCGGTGACTTCCTGAACAGTTTCAACCCCATTTTTACTGTAGTTATTGCACGTTTGAAATAACTTCCTCCGCTGCTAATTTGATCACCAAAATAAAGGAAGCCACCAATTATTTGTGGGAAACCTTCTGAGCATTTGAAAGAATTTATTTTATGGGTGCTCTTACTACTAGCTATTACTTATTGCCTGTTGACTTCATATGAAACCTCTCTTCTCTGTCAGCCTGTCTCACTACATCTCTTGTACACCCTTTGAGGTACACCATATGAAGTTCCTATTGACTCCTTTTCTGCACATTAATCACATTATGCATGACCACTACTTCACACTCATCCAGGTCCATTGTACAGTGCTATTGTGGTCTGCTACATTACATATCTACACAGACATCAACGTCCTCTATACAGTGGTACGATGATCTACTGACCCCTATATAATGAATTGCAGAGAATTGGACCAGGTACCACTAAGTGTTCTGTCCAATATTCTAATATGTCAGTCAACTCCCCGTCTTGTTTAGGGACCTGATGGAAGTAGAATGGGGCACTGTACAATGTTAACATACAGACTCGAGTTCAATCTTCTTATGGGTAACACCTACAATAGTACATTGATATTTCTTAATGCCATGAAAGACAGGATGGTCTACAAGACAGCAAAGCCTGCTTCCAGAGGACATCTTTGAAACATAGACAACAGGATATACTAGGGGTTCAGTGTACTGAAGAATAACACCCAACTACCACCACACCATATCACAGACTCTTCCTGCCTCACCAAAACTTCACTTATTCCTCACTAAATTAGGTTCAATCAACAACACATCCTCCTTTCCTGATTCAATGCCAACTGATTAAAATACCCCCTCAGCCCCCCCCCACCTATATGCACCAAGAGCTCCCTCTACAAACCATAACAAACAAAGGTGAAATTACCTACTTCATTAATAGATAAATTAGTACAAGCAACTGCAACTAATTAGATTGTAAGTAGTAATAAATTTGGTTAGGAGATTACATAAATTAAACAATATTGACATCTGTCAACCTGACAGCTAATTAAACAGACAGATTATCTTATTATTATCATCATCATCATCATCTGTTATATGGTGGTGAATGGCAGATAAGCTGACCAAATACTGTGATATTTACTCGTAACCCTTTGTTTGGATTCAAAATTTCAATGGAATCATATCTGTCTTTTGTCTCCCCAGGGGGAGGGGGGTCAATAAAATAGGTATCAGTAATATAATGAATATTGATTTAATCAATTATACTCCCCCTCCAAAATGCATGGCCTTATGCCAACCTTAAAAATCATTATCATTACACTTAATTCTTCATAATTAAAAATTGATGTTTATAATAAATGTCTAATTCAACATTTGTTTGTAAGCCATTTGATAAATGTCTTTGACAAACTGCAGAAGTTCAGTGGAGCAATGGCTTCTCTGGAACCAATACTTTGGTGGAAAAAAGTAATGACTCGTAGAGACTTAAAAATCTTCAGCCTTGGGCTCACCAATGCCTTGTAATTGAATTTGGTAGACAGAAACTGTATGCAAGCCCTTCGTGTGTGTGTGTGTGTGTGTGTTTGTCCCTCACCAATGCTTGACAACCAGAGTTGGTTTCTTTACATTTCCATTACTAAGCAGTTTGACAAAGGAGACCAATGAAATGTGCCAGATGTTAAAGAAATACGTACTGAAGTTGCTTTGTTCAACAACACCTTTCAGAGCTCCAGCATGGACACAGTCTAATGAGTGAAACATGTAAAAGATAAAAGATTACTTCTCTCTTTTGCATATTTACCTTTTATAGTTCTAGCATCACTCCTTTGTGGTCAGCCTATGAACCTTTCAGCCCAACCTCATATGTTGGCCACAGGCAACATATTTCTAGTGACAGGATATGAACAACAGACTTCTCTCACAAATTATTACAATTTCATATTGCTTGGTGGCTGTAGCACAAGCAAAACCCAAGACTCACTCACCAGCAATACAACAACATTTATTTTAGTCAAATGATGCCTGTTTTTATGGGTTCATCAGAAGAGACAGACAGACAGACAACACTTATGATCTTCTAACAGGATTTCCCAGACTAATGGGAAAGAAAAGGAAGAAACTATAACATTGTCACCATCATACAAAAGGTGTTATCTATTTCCAATCATCCATGGAAATATGTCCAGCCATCGGGAGAAATCACACTGCTTAGAAGCTGGTTGTCAACAAGAAGGGCAATCCAGCCATAGAATGTCTTCGTCAATGAATTCCATCTGACCAATGGAAAAGTGGATGACAATGGAACTCTTTTAAAATGGTTTTCAATGCATCATTAGACTGAAGGTTTATTTCTAGCTAATACTTTTCAAAAGTGTTGCATCTGGTGGCCTACTGAAGGGACTCTGGAGGTAATTTCTGCTTCCTGATCATGAAAGCCCTCAAACCTCTGTCCAAATTCCTCTTTAGTACTGCAGTATATCTTTCACTGTCATTGCAAGGAGACAACCACACTATACTGCTAGAATGCTAATAGAATTACTGTTTGGAAATCCTGTTAAAGTACCACTGACCATATAAAGTTAGTGGCACCATTGTGAGGTATATTACCTATTATTTCATTGACACTTGGAAGGCGAAATGCAAAGCAAACTGCAAATGGATTTGAAATTTACTTGTAGAGGCAGGGTGGGGTGGGGGTTTAAATACAAGAAAAAAGGTCTTCATTTTTAATTAAGCATAGCAGATAAACCAGCAAAGGTTTATCTACCATGCTTCTAACTTAGATTTTCCCCATCCAGACTATTTGGCCTTAGAAAACTTAGTTTGTCATGACATTGGCAGCTTTGGTTGGTCAAGATCAAAAGTTTGCAGATGAGGAATTCACTCTAAATTTAGTACTGGACATGTATTACAAAGGCCAGTATCTGGGAACAAGCAGCAACAATAGTCAACTCATTTAGTTGCAGAGGGAAAGAAAGAAAAAAAAGAGTATATAACTTCGTTAATTACTCGGTTGCTATGCTTTTTGATGTCTTCTTATATCTGGTTGAGTATGGGTATTGCTGGAAAGAGAGATCTCATTCAATTTCTCAGTAGCATCCTTTCCAAGAACAATTTCTACAATCCATTTTACACATGGCAAAAGTTGCTCACCAAACATGTGAGATGTTTTTGGTTGAGCATTCTTGTATGCAAACCATGGAATCTCTGCATGGCACAAGGGGCACTTTTGTAGAAAGCTCCAAAACTGGAAACTTGAAAACAAGCATTTAAAATAATCATTCTTTTTCTTTTTTTTTAACTATGCATGGATGACACTTTTCTAACAAAGTTTAAATTTAACGAACTTCATAAAGTCATTAGCTAGCACGTTCACACAACAAACAGTGGCAAATCCACTGTCTTTTTATCAACCAGTAAATCCAAATTCAATACATCTATCTGAGTATTTTTGCTTTATCATAATGCCATAAATCTTTGGTAGTTTACACACCCAAACTTCATTTTATTTTCTTGTGGCAAATTTGATTTGAAAAAAAAATAAAGTTGTTGTGACAGCAATTTAATTTGACCGATAGGTGATTGCAGGTACATTCATAGTTTTATGTATTAGAGTGCTATACTGTACTACATGGTATATGACTTTTTTTTGCCAATACTGTATATATAGGCAGATATGTAAAACTTGTCTTTTTACACAATCTTTGTGGACATCCAGTACACTCTGTAAAGTGGTTGGCACTAGGAAGGGCATCCAGCTGTAGAAACCAAGCCAAAACAGATAATGGAGTCTGATGCACCTCCCAGCCCCACCAGCTCCTGTCAACCTGTCCAGCATGGAAAACAGACGTTAAATGATGTGTGTATACATACATATATATATATGTATATTTACATTTATTATTATTATCACTATTACAACTATTATTATTATTGAGTGAGAGAGCATATCATTATTATATGTATGTATGTGTGTGTATATATATATATATATATATATATATATATATAAGTATAAATACATAATTTTTTAATAGGGAGCTATTGTAAACCCAAAATTCAGAATTATTTTAATATAAGTAAGTTTACATTCAAACTCAGAATATTTCCTCATACTAGTTCAAAGCCCAAGATTTTGGATGAAGGGTGAAATCGATTACATCGATTTTAACATTTTAATGGTAAAATCGACCTTAGATCCGATGATCAAGTCGTTTAGCAGAATTTGAACTCAGAGCATGAAGAGGTATATGTAAAATCTACCTACGAGGGCCCCATTTTTTTTTAAGATAGTGCGATTGATCTACATAACTCTATATTTGACTGATACTTTATTTTATCGACCCCTGCGAAACGTGAAGGGGTTTGAATTTAGAATGTAAATGGTGGCAATTAAATTCATCATCTTTATGTTATTAAATATATTTACACGTTCTAAAAGGTTAAAGTTCTTCAACACGACCAATATAGTCCCTATGGAACGACGTTTTAATGTATGTTGTTTGAAAGATGCCTTTGTTTGTTTCTTCCTTTTTCTCTCTCTCCTCACACACGCAGAGGTATTACATAAATATATATAGTTTAAATATTCCTCGTTTTAGTATTTCATAAAATATAAAAAATACAAAAGGACATTTGCGGTAATATTCCACCTACGATGTAGATAATTATCAATTTTGATAAAGAGAAGAGAAATGTATTTAGCTGTAATTTATGAAATCCTACACAAGGAAAAATAACTCCGTCATTCCACCGATGTCTGCGATGCCAGCTGGAGTTGATGGATTGGTGACATATTTCGATCTAGTAATAATAATGATGTTTAGCAGCAAAAATTGGTTTTAACTTAATAAATTTAACATCGAGGAACGTTTAAAAAAAAAAACTCAACACGTTTCAACAGATATTGAGATTAGGTATAATTCTTAGCACTATAATTTTATTTATTTATTTACCGTTTGATAAAACACATTTTGGTAGACAAACCTAGAATATTAGGATAAGAAAAAAAAATGGAAAAGAAAGTCTGAAATAATAAGACAGAGAGACAGCTAGAGAGAGAGAAAGACAGAAATAGTCAATTAAGCTAAAAATCAGCATCAGGTGAAGTATTGGAAACATAACAACACTTGTGGCCAAGAACTTGGCAGAGACGAACGATATTGAAACCAGCAGAAATTCTCGCTTCCTCAACCAACTCTACGAAAGTGAAACAATAATTGTTTCTCTGCAAATAACACATTGCTAGCTTAGGAAAAAAAGAACAACAAAAAACCCAAAACGATAGGTTGAAATGTGGTTTTCCGGGGTAACTAGTTTCTACATTATAGAAATAATTATTTTTAGCATTAGGAATTAAATAAAACAATAGGAATTATAAAACGATTCTGTTAAATGGTATCATATATAGACAGAAGATCGCAAGGCCGAAATATTGATTCGGAAAAAAATTACCATTAATCCGTTTGAGTGTTGGTCGAAATTATATTAGATATAAAATACATAGAAATTTATTTCTTCCTTTTAAAATGTTTACGGAAGGAATAAAGAAACAGTTTAGCCTTATAACGTGATACACTGAGATAATGGTTGTTCTGCTGGATAGATATATCGTGAAGAAGTTAATTCTAATTTCGGTGATAACCTTTAATTAATGTATAAAAACCACCATTAAAAAGGTGAGTAAATGATCAACAGTTATTTGTTGGAGCAACGGAAGACGATGATTGTTTAATAATAATAAAAATAATAATAATAATAATAATAAGGATAATAATAATAATAAACCGACAGAGAAAGCTAAAACGAGTGATAGGGCGAGAGAGATTGATCGAAAGAGAGAGAGAGAGAGAGAGACCGGGTTTAAGAGAGGCGGAGACAGTGATAAAGACAGAGCGGTAGAAAGACTGACAGAGAGAAAGACAATAAGAGAGAGAGAGAGTGTGTGTGTGTGTGTGTGTGCGCGCGCGCATGCATAATAAAGCGAAAGAAAGACAAAGTGAGATGGAAAGATGGAGAAAGAGAATGGCAGATAGGTACAAAGACACACACGCTATGACATACTTGCCATACTTCAGTGAAACTGAAAAATAGTAATTAAATAAAGTGATGCTGGGTTTTCTCCTGAGAGAGGGGAGGGCAAGCGGTGGGGGGTGGGCACCAGTACTGTACTGAGTTGGTTAGAGGCATGAACGACGCAACATCGGGAAATGAAATATAACCAAACTGAAAGCGGAAGTAGCCAGCTACCTTACATCAGACACTGGGGGTATTTTTAGGAAAGGAAAAACTCAAGGAGAGTTTGTGACAATCATTTGTCTCTCAGAAACATTTGCAATGTATTGAAATGAAATAGCTGTGAAACACAACAGAGCGACGCAACCTGTTTATTAGGAGCTTAGCTCCTAGGCTCGTCATTAGCAAGCACCTTACCGTTATGTACAGACCCTTCCTCAACCAACCACCCAAAACGAAGAAGGGTCGGGTCTAGGGCCCTCCACCGCCATACAATAATAGCCTTACTGGCAAATAACGAACAATCGACATTATAGAATTTGATCAGAGAAAATTTATGTGAAGAAAAAAGAACAAAAAATATTTGCTGCAAAGCCATAAAAATTTGGATGAGGTGGTAGAGACGATTATAACAGCGATCGCATTATAGGGGTGTGTATGTGTGTGGTACGACTCTGAGTACTTTATTAATCAAATAACTAGCGAAGGAGAAATGTTGCCGAAATAACGACTCAATGTGATGTGGGAGGTGAGGAGTATTTTAATAATAATCCTTTCTACTCCAGGCACAAAACCTGAAATTTTGGCAAGGGAGATTTCATCGACCTCTCTAGGACTTGACCAATACTTTTTTTCTCGACCCCGAAAGGATGAAAGGCAAGGTCGACCTCGACAGAATTTGAATAGTAATAATAATAATAATAATAATGGTTTCACATTTTGCCACAAGGGCAGAAATTTTGGGACAGGGGTTAAATCTATTACATCGACCCCAATGTTTAACTGGCACTTATTTTATCGAACCCGAAAGGAAGAAAAACAAAGTCGACCTCGGCGAAATTTGAACTCAGAACGTGCAGACGGATGAAATGCTTCTAAGCATTTTGTCCGGTGTGCCAACGATTCTGCCAGCTCGTCGCCTAACAACAACAACAATAATCCTTTTGTACCCTAGGCACAAGGCCGGGAATTTTGTGGGAGGGTATTAGTCGCCATTATATCGACCTCAGTGCTCAACCAGTGTTTATTTTATCGACCCTGAAAGGAACACAAGCACAAAGCAACGAGTTATTTTTTATTTATTATTTTTTTTATATGGTAGGATGAATGTCCATTCGACCCTAGTACATCACTGATACCTATTCTGTCCAGCTTCGCAAGGACGGAAGGCAAACTAAAACCCCGACAGAATTTCTATTGAAAACGTAAAAAGAACACAAACTAAATACTGCAAGACGCTCTACCGTTTATATAAGTCCACCTTATTAATGATGACTTGTCTTGGTGCAAGACCACATATTAGTTGGTTGGACTTTAATCGATTAAATCGATCCAATATATTATGATTGACATTTTATTTATTGTATTTTATTATTTCCAGTAGCAGAAACAAACGATTTGCTACAGAACCAACAATACAGAAACATTACAATATATCTATATATGTGTGTGTGAGAGAGAGAGAGAGTGTGTGTTAAGCGAAATGCAATCATCAAGGGACCCCTACAGATCCAAAATTACCCAAACTATTAAGTGTAACTGTCATTTCGCAACTCTGTTTCGTGGCTGAGGGGCGCAACCTGAAAACAAGTACATTTACACATGCCATGCCCGTCAGACATCCCCGCTACCAACACCAACAAATTTACTGGAAAACAGCAGCACCTCCTCCACCCTACAACTCTCTTTAACCACTAATAATAATGGTTTCAAATTTTGGAATAAGGCCTGCAATTTTAGGGGGAAGGGGTCAGTCGATTACATCGACCCCAGTATCTGACAGGTAATAATAATAACAATCTTTCATTGTCACAACGGCAAAGAATGAGAGACAGAGGCGCAAGTGTCGTTGTTTTGTTTTATTATGAACAACATAAAGTAAAGCAGTTCTGACGGAATATATAGAAATTTTGCCGTGATGTAATAATTCTGCTACAACTGCATGACTTCCTAGAGAAGCAGTTTTAGTCAGTCATCCAATGATTCACACGGCCGCTGATATTACTGGTACTTATTTTATTGATCTTGATTTTGAAGACAGATCGAAGTGGCTAGGTTTACCACCACCCCTCGTCCTTTCCCTCTCTGCCTTAATAAATACGTTTTCTTCATCAAAAGCAGCTAAACTGATCGATATTACTTATCGATGATGGTGGTGCAGTGTTCATGACGATGGAAGTAGTGTGAAAATGGTGGTGGAGGTCTAGCGATGGTGTGGAGACATGAGCTAATTTGTGGTGGTGGTGGTGGTGTTGCTGATAATGGCTGAGGTGGTGGTGTCGTTTGTGGGTGGGTGGGGTAGTGCTATGATGACAATGAAGGGTGGTAGTAATAGTAACAGAGTTACTGAGGGTGGTTTTATTCTCTCGCTACAGGTCTGGAGACTTTGCAGAGAAATTAAAGGCTTTCTAGTTCTAAGCATCCTACCTTTTTGTATAACCCCAATTACATTGTCTAACATGTTCTTTCCTTAAGGATGAGTTGGCTGCTATTTCTAACAGTTTGAGTATAGCAGCTCCATACACTGACTCGTTATTGATGATGACGATGATAATGATGACGAATAAAACAATAAAAAAAAATGTGAACTTGGTGTTCATAGCATTTCTCTAGATATTAGTATAAGCAGTTCCTACAGAGATTTCACACAAGGCCCCTAACTCAAATGATGGGTTGGTTACTTCTAATGTTCTGAACACCCATTTATCTGTCTTGTCCAGGGACACCACAATGACAGCAGCACTATTTAAACTCATGATCTGGAGGGTTAAAACCAATCACTCAGTTATCAATAAGGAATATTGGCTTCAGGTCAAGCTATTTCGGGAGGATTATAGCAACCCCAGGAACTGACTGATGTTTTTATTTTTGTAGCTAAAAGGAATGAGAAGCAAAGCCAGATTATCTGGAATTCGAACTCAGAATGTAGGAATCAGTATTTTCATGAAGAGGAACAGTCAGTATAAACTATGTGATCCGCCGAGGTTGACTTTGCCTTTCATCCTTTCGGAGTCGATAAATTAAGTACCAGTTGCGTACTTAGGTCAACCTAATCGACTGGCCCCTCCCTCCCCCAAAATTTCGGGCCTTGTGCCTAGAGTAGAAAAGAATATAAACTATATGAGAATATTACTGTTACATACTCTGTTGGCTCAGAAGATGAGAGGCAGAGTTAATCCAAGTAAAATTTGCACTCAACCCAAGCAGTCTATACTCATCTCCAATGATATCCTACAGTTACAATGGCAGAATATGCTGTGCTGCAAGTATTCAGACAATGCTTGGAGATAACTTCTTCACACCAGTCCGAGATCAGGATAAGGGCTGTGGCAGCTGCTGGGAACTGCCCTTCCTCCTCTGACGAAATCATTAAAAAAAATTATAACAAATTCTAAGATGTGTAAAGCCACAAATTTTAGGGGAGGATGCAAGTATAATTGACCCATTCCTTTGCAGTTCTTCATTATTCTACTTATTTTGTCAACCTTGGCAAAGTTCCAACACAGAGAAACTGTTGGACACTTAATTCAGTATTACTAGGGTTGTCGCTGTATACAATCAATGCTTTGCACAAGCAGAAAATGTCAGGTAATATTCTTTTCTACTCTAGGCACAAGGCCCGAAATTTTTGGGGAGAGGGCCAGTCGATTAGATCAACCCCAGTACACAACTGGTACTTAATTTATTGACCCTGAAAGGATGAAAGGCAAAGTCAACCTCGGCAGAATTTGAACTCAGGACGTAAAGACAAAAGAAATACCACTAAGCATTTTGCTTGGCATACTAACGTTTCTGCCAAGCTTGCTGTCTTTAGAAAGTGTCAGGTAATATTGAAAGAAATGATATTGTGTAATCTCCATACGTTCTATTAAAATACGTAAATGACAAGGGAGAGGTGGTGAGTCATTATTTCTGTCACATTTTTAAGGAGGATGGTGGCTGAAAGGTCGTGAGATTCTTTCTAAGTTGGTGTGTTATAAAAGGCAAAAATAAAACAGGAAAAAGTATAAATATCACAACACATTATTACAAAATCCTTAAAAAATCTGAGGTGTTATACTTGAGTTGAAAATCATTATTACAGGACATTGTGGAACAATGTCTGGGAGCCATATATACAAACAGGTTTTAATTTCTGGTCGAAGCTACTTCTGTTGAAAAAAAAGCATCAACATTACAATGTCTCAGAACAAATTAGAAACCTGCTAAAAAACATTGACATGATTGTGTGGTTCAGAAGCTTGCTTCCCAACTATGAGGTTTTGGGTTCAACCTTGCAGCTTAGCACCTAGGGCAGGTAAATGTCTTCTACTATAGCCCTCAGGCTGATCAAAGCCTTGTGCATAAATTTAGTTGATGGAAACTAAAGGAAGCCTGTTGCATATATGTGTGTATGTATACACTTGTCTTCACATCATGCAATAACTGTAAATGAGCATCACCACCATACAGGTGATGTCGTTCATTTCTTGTCTTCTATGGGGAATATTCCCTTGCTTGGAAACAAGACAGGGTTGCCATTAGGAAGGGCATCCAGCTATAGAAAACCTGCCGCAATAAATTCCATATGATCCATGCAAACATAGAAAAGAGGACTTTAAATGATGATACTTAATAATAAATAGTAAAAAGAAAAGATTCTGTGAGAGAAGTTACAGCTGGGCAATTTAACGTTACTGTATCAAGTTCAGTGTTACACAGCACAAATTCCGACCTTCATAAGTTGACAAAGTGAGGACCAGTAATTACAGTAACAGGAATTCAACTACACCTCTGCTTGTGTCCTTATCCACCCCTTGCTGTTATTACCAAGACATCATAAACACAAAGTCCAAGGCCCCATAGGTCTGTTTAACAAGGGGTGACCAGGGTCTAAACAACAATTAAGTAACCCTACCAACAGGATGCTGACATTCAACTGAGCAAAACAAAATAGACATGGGAAGGGGTAGGGAAGAAAGGAAGGGGAATAGGGACAATAAAAGGGGGTTGTTGAATCAAAAGTCAACCGGTTGCCTTAAAAATCTGCAACTGCTGCAACATGCGATAAGAAGCCGATATGGGTAAAATAAGGAAACAAAGAAGAGGCAGATTGCATTACACAGCACGGATGGGAAGGTTGATGAGGAAGAGAGGAAAAAAAATCATATGATTATACTGACTGACTTCTTCGAAATATGAAAATAATTGATTTGATATTTATAAGATAGAAGAGAGAGGAGACAGGGGGGGGGATCAGGTATCGTAAAGAATGGACTATCGATATCTTCATATATCAACAGATAAACACACACACAGCAGATGTGTGTGTGTGTGTGCACAAATATACAAGACAGAGACACGCTCACAGATATACATGTACCAACACCAGGCAGACGTACATGTGCGTGCACACACACATACACAAGATACATGTACATGCACACACATCACATACATGTGTGCATGCACGCACACATACCAGATACATGTGCGCACACACATACACACACACCAGGCACACATGCATGCATGCGCACACACACACACACCAGATACACATGCATGCACACACACACTAGACACATGCACACATACACACCAGATACACAAGTGCACATGCACACACACATGCACCAGATAAACGTGCGCATGCACACACACACCAGATACACATGCGTGCATGTGCACACACACACACAAACACACTAGATACACATGTGCATGCACACACACACCAGATACACATGCACACACCAGATGCATGCGCACATGCACACACACCAGATACACGTGTGCATACACACACAACATAAGTGTGCACACACACACACCAGAAACACACAATTCATCCAATGATGGCTCTACCAGTACTGTTCCTTACATTGTCATTTTCCTCATGCCACCTACACAAGAGCCAGTCCAGCGACGCTGGCAATGACCTCGCTCGAATGTTTTTTCACGTGCCACTAGCACAAGTGCCAGTAAGGCAACGCTGGTAACAATCACACTCAAATGGTGCTTTTCACATGCCACCAGCACGGAAGCCAAACAGCTGCTCTGGCAATGATCACACTCGGACGGCACGTTAGCGCTCCACTGGCACAGGTGTTTGTCATCGAATTTGGTTCAATCACGATTTCGATTTCACTTGCCCCAACAGGTCATCGCAAGCAGAGTTTAGTGTCCAATGAAGGAGAGGTTGGCAAGGGTGCCAGTCGTCGAATTTGGTACAATTTTGATTTCACTTCCTTCAACAGGTCTTCGCAAGCAGAGTTTAGTGTCCAATGAAGGAAAGGTATGAATAAGTGGGCTGGCTACACCCCTGGCAGAGGCCACGGATTATGGTTGAACTGTAGGGACTGTCTTTATTCTGGTTCAAAAGACAGAACTTAATATTTTTAGAGGAAAGTGAAATTCCTACATTCCTAAAGGTTAGCTACTGTGTTGTGGTACAAAAAGTTTTAGGATAGTTTCTTTCCACCAAATAGACAAGGATGGAATAAAGAAAAATGTAAGTTTTTAAGTTACATGACCAAATATATAAACAAACATACATACATTTATACACACACACACACACACACACACATATATAAACACAAACAAGCTCACAGACATTATATACTTAATGGAGAAAATAATCTGGTTCAACCCCCACTTCTACCTATAAGTAGGTACTCCAACTGCCAAAATATTCTTTAACCTCCTACACATATATTTTCTACCCACACACAAATACCACAAGCTTCTTCATAGTAAAAATATTAAATTATCTTGCTCTACCATTAACAAATTCCAAACAAATATTAACAGACATTAATAAACAAACTTCACAAAATACTGACCAGCCTACATGCAAACACACCGACCGGAATATATACTCCTTAGATTGAAAGTGCTTGGTCAAAGAACTAGTTCACTTGAGGACTTTCCACACTAACTCTTCAAACCTAAAACATATTCTTCTTGCAGTCAACACATTTAAAAAACTGGTATAATAACACATACACATTCTGTAATTATAACAGAAATGATACGACCCTATCATAATATATCTGGTCACTAAAAGATAACAAAACAAAACCCTTTCGACATAAACTGAAAAATACTCTCCTCCTTCTCCAAACATTACTCTGGCAACCAAAAACCTTGTCAGTTACACACCACATAATCCCTTGAAACCATAAACTCTTCCCCTAAACAACACAAAAAAAAAAAATCACATTTAATCTCAACATATCTATACTATAATTACAGTATAAAACTATAATGAAAATTATAGCAGACTGGAAATGCATGCATATGTCTGTACAGCAGTGGGGAAAGTATGTGTACTTTATTATTTATATGCATGCTTGTATGAATATATATATATATATATATATATAATCATCATCATTATTTAATGTCCGCTTTCCATGCTAGCATGGGTTGGACGAATTGACTGACGACTGGCGAACCAGATGGCTGCACCAAGCTCTAATCTGATCTGGCAGAGTTTCTACAGCTGGATGCCCTTCCTGACGCCAAAAACCCCAGAGTGTAGCGGGTGCTTTTACATGCCACCAGCACGAGGGCCAGTCAGGCTGTACTGGCA
>NC_068990.1:92543975-92546894 GCF_001194135.2 Octopus bimaculoides | reverse complement strand
TATATATATATGTGTGTGTGTGTGTGTGTGTGTGTGTGTGTGTGTGTGTGTGTGTGTGCGTGTGTGCGCGCGCGTGTGCGTGTGTGTGTGTATCATCATCATCATCATCGTTTTAATATACACCTTTCCATGCTTGCATAGTGTTCAGGTAGATTTTCCACATCTAAATGCCCTGTCACCAAGCCTCACTCATTTCCAAGTAAGGTAATAATTTCGCCATGGCTAGACATGTTTTTGTTGGAGGTTGGGAACGAATAACAGTTTGTATGACAGCGATGCTTGTTTACAAATATCATATGATACGAAAACAAAAAGACACGAACACACAAATACATGTCTTCATCACCATCATCATTAAATGTCGGCGTTCCATGCTGGCATGTGTTGGACAGGACTTGGCGGGTTTGAGGACAGTGTTGTGCTCCAGTGTCTGATTTGGCCCGATTTCTATGGCTGGAGGCCCTTCTTGACGCCATCCAATTTACAGCATGTACGGAGTCTCTTTTTCTTCCGTTTGATGACACCAAGTGAGATCGTTTCACTTGTAAGGCTAAAAATCTCCTTCGAATGAGTAGGAGTATGTGTGTATGTGCGTGTGCGCTCGCGCGAGCGATACATACTTATAACATACAAGTTCATGCGCGCGCGTAACTGTATATACGTGTGCGTAGTTTATATGTCTTTGTTAAAGATCTATGTGTGTTTAAATTACTAACGATACCCGAGATACACGCACATAATAACAGAGCCAATTTGAAACATACGTACAATAATACCGTTTTCATATCCATATAACAAGGAACACACATTTTATTAAATGTTTAAGAAAAACATGGATTACCACACACACCTAAGGCGACCTTTCCTATCGTTAATATACACACACACTTAAACTGACCTTTCGTATCATTATATCCCACATACATGCACAGTTAATAAATCGACCTTTCGTTTAATATATCACATACATCCATACAAAACATATATAAGAAAGCGACCTTTTAATTAATATCGTTATGTACATCATCATCACACACACCCAGAACATGATAAACAAAAGCCCATTTAACTAACAACTACCTCATTACATAATATGCCACCTTTCATTTAATATCTTTCTTTTCTATAACTAATCTCATAACTGTGAACGATATGCTTTATTTCTTCTCTTATCATACCACAATATAATATATATATACACATATACAGACAGATGGGTAGAGAGAGCACCACCACATCAATTTAGAATATATTTTTTTTATTAAACGGTCTTTTGTTATTTATTTATTTATTGTTATCCAATTTTTCGATGTCGAAAATATAAAGTTGTGTTTTCTGAAATATCGTAAGGTTTATAATTGTCGGAATGAAATACTAGACGTTTGTTGGAACAAGCCTCGGTTTTATATCGACTTGGAATTGGTAAAATATTCTCACAAGACATTAACGGATCGGAAATTGCATATAAATAAATAAATAAATAAATGCGTTCAGCTCTGAGAGGAAGAAGCAAGGAAAAATACAGCAGAAAATTGTGATGGTAGTTCTATTTTATTGCTGTCATTGGTATAGTTAATATCTTTAGAGGTGATGGGAATTAGAGAGTCGGTTTTCACGAGATTCCATTGAGAGAAGAAATGGTTCTTCAATCATAAAATAATAATAATAATAATAATAATAATAATAATAATAATAATAATAATAATAATAATAATAATAAAGGAATGAAGCGAAATGAAGACAAGGGTAAATAATAATGGTAAGATTTCAGACTAAACGTGTGTGTGTGTGTGTGTGAATAGATAATGTAGAGCAGGTGGGGAGACCAAGGTGAAATATCTGGCGGGGAGGCAGTGTTAAGAAGAAGGAATTGTCTGGTTGGAAAGAGCAAAGAGAAATGTTTACGATTGGAATAACGGAAACCAACAAGTCATTTCTATGTGAAGTCATGTTTGATGGGGGAAGGCGAAATATAATGCTATTGTGATGCTATAATGTCAACAGGCAGAGAGAGAGGGCGAGAGGGCGAGAGAGAGACATCATTATGTATGTGTGGTCAGTGACAAGGAAGAGGGTGAACAAACAAAATAAATGACGTCGTCGTCGTCAGTGTAGAGTGATAGTTTGTCTATATGACGCTGATGAGGGAAGAAAGATTGATGGACGGTAAGAGAGGCAGTTAAAGTGGTTAGGCGACTGTCTAGGCGTTGGTACGACTTTGCAGAACCACCAGAGCTTGCTACCAATGCGAAAATGGTCATACTAGCACTTCGAGTGGCACATGAACGTAGCTCTGCTACTACATGGTGAGAAGAATACAAGCTACAGAATCAGCCACCTTGCCGAAGGAAGGCTGATTACATTATTTATATATATATGTGTGTGTGTGTGTAATGGTCACAGTCGTCGCTAGTAATTTATACGTACATTATTATTATTATTATTATTATTATTATTATTATTATTGCGAGAGGAAGAAGGCAGAAGAAGTCTTCAGATCATAACTAATCATTAGACATTGTTACGCGCCTGCATTTTCACAACGTTCGCGAAAACATCTTACTTCGAACGTCTTCCGAGGCGAAGAGAATTAGACAAGGTAAAAAACCATAATGTAACAGTGATCATCAACACCAACAGCATCATCATTATTATAGTTAATATTGTTATGGATGTGATGCAGTAGGGAAGATGTGTGTGTGTGTGTGTGTGTGTGTACATCATACCACCAGAGATGAACAGATAAATTAGATAATAGGCAAGCTACGTATTAATTCTATAACCGCTGTCTTCAGTATATCCAGTTTTTACTTCCTATTAACAAATGAAACGTCTCATATTGAGCGAAAATATAACGTTATATGACCGAGTGACCAAGGTGTAACATACAAGATGGGCTGGAAGTTGGGGGGGGGGGGG
>NC_068990.1:92543131-92543901 GCF_001194135.2 Octopus bimaculoides | reverse complement strand
TACACGCATACCTCGCACACAATTTATAGAGACACTATATGCGACAAAAGAGAGAGAGAGAGAGAGAGAGAGAGAGAGAGAGCGTAGGGATGAGAATGTATTGAATGACACTTTATAATAAATTACCAACAGACCCACCATTTCGTAACCACTTAGGAAAAAAAAATATTACGGAGATCTTTATAATCAACATATACACATATATAATTGGTTAGCATTTTACATACGTACACACATACATATACCCAAAGAACATTTATATTATTATATGTAGAAAGGCTTAGGTGTATTTAGGCATTATGTAAAGAATGAAAGCGACTGGGAATAGATACGACATATTTCATCAGGTAGAGAAAGATTAAAGAAAAAATATATATATACTGGAACGAAATATATTCAGAGTTCTCTCTGGGATATTGTTGGTCACCATAATTATCATAAACACAGAAATACGAAGAACACCGAAGGATGAGACATATTTTGATATAATAACGTGAAATGAAAGGTTAGATGTAGCAATTAATCAGCTACACACACACACACACACATTATATAGAAATATGTATATACATACAAACACACCACACTCATAGATAAATATACCCAAATACATGAGTAAACATGTACATACACAACTATATACATTTCTACAAATGCATACGTTGCATATACACATATATACTGTATAGAAACCCAATTACACAAACATTATACATGTACATTATATATATATTTATATATATATATATATATATATATATATATACACA
>NC_068990.1:92541512-92543121 GCF_001194135.2 Octopus bimaculoides | reverse complement strand
ATACACACACACACACACACACGGATACATATATTTGTACATACACACACACACATATATATATACATTTATATAGATATGTAAACATATGCACACATATATATACACATATATATACACATATATATACATATGTAAACATATGCACACATATATATACACATTTATATAGATAAGTATACATATGCACACACACACACACACATATATATGTACACATTTATATGGATATGTATAAATATGCACACACACACACACACGCATATATATATATGGGAGAGAGAGAGAGAGAAAAATGTGGGTAAGAATGTTCCTTCCCAACCCAGCAATTTCGGGTTTAGTGCCACTGTGCAACACCTTGGGTGACTTTTCACTACAGACCTGGGTAGACCAAATCATTGAGTGGATTTGATAAATGGAAACTAAAAGGAAGTTTGTTGTAAGTGTGTGTGTGTGTGTGTGTGTCACGTACACATACGCACATGCACGCGCGTGCAGTGTGTATGTGTTTGCTAGTGTGCGAGTATAGCTGTCCCCTTGTCTTGACATCACATGAAGGTTGTGAGCATGAACAGCAAACAAGAGTGTAATATCTCCCACCCCCAGCCATGGGTGTGTGGGGGGAATATTACCCTGTTTGGAAACAGGTGATGGTTGGGGACAGGAAAGGCATCTTGTAGAAAATCTGCATCAATGAATTCTGCCTGACAAATTGCATGCAAGCATGGAAAAGGAAGATATCTAAAATGAAGGTGAAATATATACATATTTAAACATCATTATCATCATCATCATTTTAACATCCCCTTTTCCATGTTTGCATTGGTCAGACAGAATTTGTTGAGGTAGATTTTCCACTACTGGATGTCCTTTCTGTCACCAACCCCCACCTGTAACCAAACAATAATATTTCCCCATGGCCAGACAGGTTTTTCCAAGGAACACAGGAAATGAACAACATATCTCATCTGCCAGTGATACTTACTGACATTCTCAATTTGATATCAAGACAAGGGGGTCATGCACATACAACAGGCTTCTTTCAGTCTCCTACAAAATTCAACCACAAAGCTTTGGTCAGGCAGGTGCTATAGTAGAAGACAGTTGCCCAAGGTGCTGCACAGTGAGACTGAACCGAAGACCACATGGTTGGGAAGCAAGTTCCTTAGCCAGAGAGCCATGCCTATACCTGTATAGATATACATATAGGCATCTGACAGAGTAGCAGAACCATTACTTTGCTGTAAGCATCCTAACTCTCTGCTCACTGAATTCAAAATACTACCTAGGTGAATTTCACCTATCGAAATGACAGGCTCAGTAAACAAACAAACAGTTCTCTATTGCACTCCATTCTTCCCATCATTTATTTGAGTCTGTCTCAGTTTCCAAAAGGATCAGCTGAGTGTAGATCTAAAGAGAGATGTACTCTGGATATGTATTAGGCATGATGGGTCCAATGTAGTCTCCCATATACGAGAACAGAGCTCTACCTGAGAGGCTGATTAACAAGACGAGTGACAAAGGGATGGAAAACAGACAAGGACTGGACAGGTGAATTTCCCAAATGAGTATTGGTGCAGCTCAGCTACATCCTTATATATATATA
>NC_068990.1:92540890-92541412 GCF_001194135.2 Octopus bimaculoides | reverse complement strand
AATATATATTCATACATCTAAATATATATGCATATGTGCATTTATATATATTATATATATCTGTGTTTATCTATAATCATATATATATACACACAGACACACACGAGTATACCCCAACACATGTACACATATACACATGCATCTGTGTGCATACACACATTCACACATGAATGCATAGACAAACACAAATGCATACATATATGCACACACACACATATACAGAGAGACATGCACAGAAACAGATAAATATACACCTAAGTAGATGCCTATCATCATTGTTCTAACATCAACTTTTCCATGCTTGCATGGGTTAGATGGAGCTTACAGAGACAGGTTTTCTACAGTTGGATTCCCCTTCCTGTCACCAACCCTTACCTGTTTTTTTAGACAAGGTAATATTTTCCCATGACCAGACGTTTTCACAGAATAACAGAAATGAATGACAGTGTTTATATGACAGTAACATTCATAACTATCACACACAGGCATATATATATATATATATATATATATATATATATA
>NC_068990.1:92537090-92540221 GCF_001194135.2 Octopus bimaculoides | reverse complement strand
TGTGTGTGTGTGTGTGTGTGTGTGTGTGTGTGTGTGTGTGTGTGTGCATGTTTGCATGTGTGCTTACATGTGCACACCTCTGAAAAGTACCGAGCGACAAACAGTGATGTCATTGCTTCTTCTTCTCCTTCTCTCAATAAATTTCCACCTAGCTTTGCAGCTCTGCAGAGGTGTGGAATGAGAAATCACTTACCTATGAGATAGCCAAAAGTTAGCAACAGAAAGAACAAGCAAGAGAACAGCCCCACAGTAATATATTCATCAAACCCATGCCAACATGGAATGCAGATGTAAGTCATAACGAATGAATGAATGAAAATACACACACATATATATATATATTAATGCACATACACACCTACATATATATGCACACCTAGGCACATATACACATATATATTCCAAGGCATATATATATATATATATATATATATATATATACACGTTATATTCAAAGAGACACATATCCACATAGTTGTGTACCTACAAACGCATACACAAACCTATATATGCACACACATGCATATCTACAAAGGCACACATTCATACATACACACCTGTACATATACACATGTACATTCATGCACACACAGGTACACATACAAACATTTATGTATAAAGATTACATATATATATACATACAGCCATATATAAATATACATATCTACATAAATGTATTTCCATATATATTCACACACATATGTCTTGAGCAAGGTCTTCCACCCTTATCTTCCGATGAAGTAGTTGGAACATCATCATGACAAAGAGTGCAACATCTTCCACCAGTTGAAACTGTTTGCCAAACTTTGGGCCTCCATTAATAATTTGCTAGTCTATACCTTGACATCTGTCCATCTTTTCTTCTTTCTGCTCTCCTTCTTTCCCCCTCCACAATTCCTTGAAGAATATCCCCTCTCAAGCCCACTGGATCTTCTATGGCCATACCATCTCAGCTTTCTTTCCCTTATTGTTGTGAGATCTTCATGGAAGCCAAAGTGGTGCTTGATTGTTTTACAAACCCAAACATTCATTATGTATTTGGAACATGAAAGGACCAAGGCATTGCAGTAACAATTCTCATGTCCAATGCCGGAATCTTTTTCTGAGTATCTGCCATGAGAGACTGTGTCTCACATATCTACAGTAAGATGGAGAGAACTAAAACATACAGAAGTCTAATCTTTTCTCTTCAGAATAATATTCCTATCACATTACTCTGGCTTCAGTTCACTTAGGGCAGTCGTTGTATGTTTGGTTTTACACCTTGATACCCCAATTACTCCTACCTTCCCTTATATGATGGGTGGTCATGTATCTCCTCTATAGCAAGACACCTGAATTTGTTTCCCCATCATACTTAAACCTCCCAACACCGGGAATACTGCCACACCCACTCAAGTGATCCCTCCATTTAATTGAGGGGCTTTTTCTTTTTTCCTGTTCTTGTCTTGCAAGTTACATGATGACCTTGCTGGTGCTGATGTCATGAAAATACGCACCCAGTACACACTGTAAAGTGGTTGACATTAGGAAGGACATCCAGCTGTAAAAACCATTGCAAAAATGACACTAGTGTTCAGTGCAGCACTGCAGCTCACTGTACACATATTTGTGCAAGTACATGTATGTACATGGGTACAGGTACATATGTTTCTGTACATAACCAACATCATCATTTCCATGTTTGCATAAAATTTATTCAGGAAGATTTTCTATGGTCATTGGGCCTTTTTGTTGCCAAACTTCCCCTGTTTCCAAACAAGATAACAGCCCCCCCAACCAACTCTTTTTAGAAGAGATAGGAAACTAATGATACCACTTATATGAAGGAAATACTCATATACAACTACCATGAAGATCCCTGAGCTGATGTTACCAGCCATTGGGGTGCTACTCTATCTCGACGCCTTTGCAGTCAGCCATTGCCACTGGTCTCTGTTGTGCAATGTCAAAACAAAGAGACAACACATGCAGATATACAAAGACACTATGGACTTATCTCTGTTTCTGGCTTTTCAAATCTTCTTCCAAGTCTTTGGGTGGCTGAGGGCTATAGCAGACCGTTCCTTGTCCAAGGTGTCATGCAGTGGGACAGAACCCAAAACTGTATGGAGCAGTGAATTTAAACACACAGCCACCATAGCTGTACCTAATGACACATTAACATGTAAATAAAATACACACACACACACACACATATATATATCTATATATATGTATGTATGTATATATATATATATACACACACACACACCTATATATATATATATATATACATACACACACTACTTCTTTTTAAGTATAGATACATACATGATCATCATTGATTTAACATAATTTTTCCATGCTTGCACAAGTCAAAAAGAACTTGTTGACCACTATTTCGATGGCCAGATGTCCTTCCAGTTGCTAACACTCACCAGTTTCCAATACGGCTAATAATACCCCATGGCCAGGTATGTTTTTTTTTTTTCATGGAAGACTGGAAACAAAAAACTTCACCTGTGGCATTAGTTTACAACCATGACATGATGTCAAGGTAAGATACACATGCACACAAAATATATGTATATATATAAAGATTTATTCACATACATACATATATATTCATACACACACACACACACACACATACATATCCAATCAAATCACAAGATATTCGTCACCCTAGGGCTATAGTAGATGTTTGCCCAGGGGGTCACAGAGTGAAGCAGAACTCAAGATTACATAGTTGGACAGCAAGCTACTCAACTGCAGTGTCAGATCTACATCTATACATGCATGGGTGTATATATGTATATATATATATATATATATATATATATATATATATATATACACATATATGCACACACACACACACACACACATATATATACATATACACACACACAAATGTACACAAACATACATATAAACTTATACATCTTTACAATTATACATATACATTTATACAGCTGTACATGCATATACACACACACACCATATGTGCATGTATACAGGAGTGTGAATATGTGTGTGTGTGTATATATATATATATATATGCATGTATATACATACATACACGTGTATATGCATACATATGTGTGTGTGCTTATGTATACATATATATATGTATATATATATATATA
>NC_068990.1:92533473-92536688 GCF_001194135.2 Octopus bimaculoides | reverse complement strand
CAAATACGCGGATATCTGTATACAGGCGTGCATATATTATGTACATATATATACACACACACACCTACATGTACACCTCTCTCTCAATATATATATACACACATATATATATACATGTAATTACATGTGTGTGTGTGTGTGTGTATACTTACATTGATATGCACACATTTACATAGACATATAGATACACAGATTCGCACATATATCCATTCATACATACAAACACCTATACCTAATCGATAGATAGATGGATGGATGAATGAATGGATGGATATACACTTTCATACACAAAATGTATACATAATTTCAGTACAAGATATTTCCAAATGCAACCTCCTTATGTATGCTTTGGTTAATTTATTTTAATGTAAAATGTTAGAAAAAGAGAAGACAATTGAATAATTCGTACGATATCATGTGTATGTGTGTGTATACACACACACACACACACACACACATATATATAATATATACACACATATACACACACAAGTGTGTGTGTGTCTGCAGACAGGTAAGAAATGTATGTATACATATATGCAGACTGATACGTGTATGTGTGCGCAGACAGGTAAAAGATGTATGTGCGTGCGTGTATTATAAGCAGACGGGAATGGAATTACTGTATATATGTACGTATGTATGTAAGCGTACATACACACGCATATTTGTATAATTACATACATTTAAACACATAAATTTATTCACACAGATACAGACATACACATTCACTCAGACACACATACATTTAAGCACAAATACACACACAGATACATTTACCACACACACACACACACACACAGAAACATACATTTGCCGCGCACACGCAAACATACATTTACCACACAAACACAAGCACACACACAAGCATACATTTATACAGGCACAACACACATTTTAACCTACACACAGACACACGCACACACACACATTCTATGTAATGGTAGCACTGTTGCAAGTTGTTGCTGGCGCTGGTACTACTACATTGAAGCCATTTGTTGATGTTGAAGGGAGAAGGTATCTGAACATCATTAAAACAAACAGGGGGGAACTAACAAACAAACACACAAACATCTACAACAAAAACAGCCGCAACAGTGGGGGAAGAAAAAACAGACAACAAAACAAAAAAAAAACGAGAATCCGATACAGGTATAAGATTGAATGCCAGTGTGGTGGTGGTGGTGGCGGTGGTGGTGATGATGATTCTGGTGGTTGTGGTGGTGGTGGTGGTGGTCAGTCAACTACAACACAGAAGCAATGGAAATATTCAAAACGTATTTGCCGTAATATTGAAATTGGGTGCTTCGTACAGGTTGTAACAGCGTAAGTGCGTGCCATCTAACTAACTGGGTAGCTCATGCGGGTAGGTACAGCAACTGTGTTCCTTGTTAATTGCAAAATATTCAATAAATATTCTTTATTACAAAGGTACACCCTTCTATAATGGTTTCTGAGACAGGCATAAGGCTAGTAATTTCATAAGAGAAATAGATCAGTCGATATCATCGACTCCAGCATTTGACAGGTACTTTTATTTTCTCGACCCCGGAAAGGCTGAAAAGCAAAAGTTGACCTCGGCAGGATTTGATCTGGAGCGTACACCTTATAATAGATTCAATTAAGCGATCACGATCGCAATACAGCATCGAAGGAATTGGGTTTGGCCAGTCTCTCCGAAACAGTTAATGCCGATATAGATTTACTTTATCTCAGGGAAATAGATTGGTTTTTATGTCTCCAGCACAAATCTTAATAAAGGTTGAGAAGCGTGTGTGTGGGGGGGGGGTAAGGTACATGAGGACCTGTTAGGACAAGAATGACAGAGTGATTAGAGACCTTCGTAACCCACCTTGAGTCGGTGGGGGAGGGCAGGATGAAGCGGGTGACTTTGTGAATACAATGCGGGTAGCTATATATGTGTTCGATAAATATATGTATATAGAAACAGAATAAACGAAGAGTACAATATATATACACATATATACACACACACACATATATATATATATATATATATATATATATATATATATATATATATATATATATATATATATATAAGGTGGTAGTGTGTGGTATAGAAAGAGGGTGAACGGTCAACTTACCTTCACAGATATATCCTTGTCCGATGAGACCCCATAGCATGTCGGTACAGTGGTGACAGTAGGTAGGTTTATGGAACGTTTTTTTAATGAAGAAATGGCCATGCCCGTGCTCCACCGAATTGTCCAGACTTCCCCCGGAAGACGGGCTTTCCGTAAGTCTGTCCACATCTTGTTTGTCAATGGAGGACGATGTATCCACTGCACTGTTGGTCGGCGTGGTCGGCTTGCCCGACACAAGCACCGGATCAGCCATGCTAGTAGTGTGAGGAACACTAGTAGTAGTAGTAGTAGTGGTGGTGGTAGTGGTTGTACTACTACTACTGCTGCTACTGGAGGTGGTGGAGGCGGTGGTGACGCCTGTAGCAGCAGCAGCGGCGGCGGCGGCGGTGCTGGTCGTGGTGGTAGTGGTATGTGTTACAGTTGATGGCAATAGTGCTGCTGCTGCTGCTGCTGGTGCTGCTGCTGCTGCTGCTGATTGATAGAGTGGCGGTAGTAGTAGGGCCACTTGGTGTAGTAGTAGTTGTTGTAATGGTTTGCGTTTGTGGTAATGGTGACGATGGCGGCGGTGGTGGTGGTGTTGTTGTTGCAGCAGTTGTTGTTGTTGTAGTAATAATACCGCGGCTGCTGCTGTTGTTGGCTGTTGTTGTTGTTGTTGTTGTCGTTCTGTGCCAAACGTATTAGTAGTGGTAGTAGTAATAGTGGTGGTGGTGGTGGCGGTGGTGGTCGTAGACGTCGTCGTGGTTGTTGTTGTTGTTGTAGTAGTGGTATTACTACTACCACCACTACTACTATTACTACCACCACTACTACTACTTCTACTACTACTACTACTAACACCAGTGTTAGTGGTGTTGGTAGTAGCAGAAATATTGGCGGCGGCTGCCCTGTGAGTACGAATGTTGGCAGTGGTGGTAATTCTGTTGTCAGGTTGTTGTTGTTGTTGTAATTCTTCGTCTTGTTGTTGCCGTGGTGGTGGTGGTGGTGGTGGTGAGGCTGGTTGGGGTTGTTTTTGATAATGCTGTTGTTGTTGTATCGGCGGTGGCAGTGATGGTATTGTTGTTGTTGGTGATGATGATGCTGATGATGATGATGCTGATGACGATGATG
>NC_068990.1:92529678-92532160 GCF_001194135.2 Octopus bimaculoides | reverse complement strand
TAGTGGTGGTGGAGGTTGGCGGTGGTGGCGGTGCTACTGGATGTGGCGGTATTGGTTCTGGTGGTTGTTCTAATTGAGACGATGGTGTCAGCGCAGGGGTAGACGGGGAGCATGGTGATGGTGGTGGCGGCGGTGGTGGAGGCGGTGGTTGTAGTAGTGGTAAAAGCAGTGGTAGTGCAGGAGGTGATGGTACTAGCAGTGGTAGAGATGGTATTGGTGGTAGTACTCCAACTAGAGGCAGTTGTGGCTGTGATGCTGATGATAATACGAAGAGTAACCGTGATAGTGGTGGTGGTGGTGGTGGTAATGATGATAATGATGATGATGGTCATGGTAGTGTTGGGATGACGATGGTGACGATGATGATGATGATAGGTATGGTGATAACGGTAATGATATCGATGAGAGTAGAGATGAAGAAGGTGGAGGTGGAGATGTTAGTGATTTTGATGATGATAGTCGTAATGATGATGGTGGTGGTGGTGGTGAGTAGTGGGTGGTGGTGGCTGGGTGGGTGGTGGTGATGTGAGAAAGATGATGACAAGAAAGATAACAATGGTGTTGGTATGAATTTGTTTTATTTTTCTGAAGGTGTTCGTGGCAGGTTAAAACTACAGGTATACACACACACACACACATATTTGTAGATAATATATATATTATATATACATATATCGCGTATTTGTAATGTTTTTATATGTCTGTGTGTATATATATATATGTGTGTGTGTATATATATATATACACACACATACACTCGTATGTATCTATGTTCACATATGTATGTATATGATACATAGAAATTATAAATGTATGTGAGAAAATTATAGATGTGTGCATATGCGCATATATACATATCTATGTATGTATTTATGTGTGTATCTCTCTGTCTCTCTAAATGTGCATATAGACACATGTAAACGCACACACACACGCACACACACCTTTTTTATCTTTCATTTGCTTCAGCCATTTGATTCGAGCCATACTGGAGCACCAGATTGAAGGGTTTTACTTGAACAAACTAACCCCATTTTTCTTCTAAACCTAGTATTTACTACCAGTCTCTTTTTGTCAAAATTTTAAGTTATGGAGATGTAAACAAACAAACACCTGTTGTCAAGCAATGACAGGGAAAAGCACAGACACAAAGACACACAGATATGTTAACCTAAGGCTGTAGTAAAAGACACTTATGCAATGTCCAACACTGTGGACTGAACTTGGAACCACATGGTTGGGAAGCAAGCTTCTAACCACACTGCCACCTATGCATATATATATATATATATGACTGGTCCCATGCTGCTGGCACGTAAAAAGCACCATTCGAGCACGTCGTTGCCAGTGCCGCCTGACTGGCTCCCATGCTGGTGGCACGTAGAAAGCACCATTCAAGTGTGGCCAATGCCAGGACCACCTGACTAACCATTGTGCAGGTGGCACGTAAAAAGCACCTGCTACACTCTCGGAGTGGTTGGTGTTAGGAAGGGCAGCCAGCTGTAGAAACTCTGCCAGATCGGATTGGAACCTGGGGCAGCCTTCTGGCTTGCCAGTCCTCAGTCAAATCGTCTAACCCATGCTAGCATGGAAAGCAGATGTTAAACAATGATGATGATATATATATATATGAACAGAACCCCTCAGCCCCTTCCTAAGGACATCTGTCTTTCTCTCCACCTAAGTGTCTCCCCTTAAATGTGCTACTTTTTTCTGTCCCTCAGTACTCCTCATCCCTCCGCTGAGGCGGGTGGTTCTTGTCATACAAGCTACTTAGTGACCTCACCATTGCTGGGGACAACTAAAAGTCACTGAGTTGGCATTAGGAAGGGCATCCAGCTGTAGAAACCAAACCAAAACAGACGGTAGGGGCCTGGTGCAGTCTTCTGCCTTGTTAATTCCTGTTGGACCATCAAACCAATGCCATGCCCGCAAGGAAAACATATTAAATGATGATGAGGATGATGACAATGATGTCAATGTATATTTGTATATATATATATATATATATATATATATATATATATATATATATATATATATATATATAATTTTGTAGATGTACAAGTCTCCATGCTCTTTATTATTATTAATATTTGTTGTGACCCCCTTCGGTCATGAATGACCATGGGATTGCACCTAGAAAGTTACCCTCCGAGGCACAAGTCCGGGCAAGGTTGTTTATGGAAGACCAGCAGTCCACCCGTGCATACCAGCCTCCCCTCTCCATGCCACTGATGTTATCCAAGGGAAAGGCAAAGGCCGATACAGCTTGGCACCAATGACACTGCAACTCATTTATTAATGTGCAAGTGGCTGAGCACTCCACAGACGTGTATCCTTAACGTAGTTCTCAGGGTGATTCGGCATGACACAGAATGTGACAAGGCTGGCCCCTTTGAATTACTGGTACAACAGAAACAGGAAGAAAGAGTGAGAGAAAGTTGTGGTGAAAGAGTACAGCAGGGTTCACCACCATCCC
>NC_068990.1:92519272-92529668 GCF_001194135.2 Octopus bimaculoides | reverse complement strand
GAGTGAGAGAAAGTTGTGGTGAAAGAGTACAGCAGGGTTCACCACCATCCCCTGCCGGAGCCTCGTGGAGCTTTAGGTGTTTTCGCTCAATAAACACTCACAAGGCCCGGTCTGGGCCATTGCACCTCCACATATATATATACACACACAGACATAAATATACATATTTACACACACACACACACACACATATATATATACATACACACACACACACACACACATACATTATATGTATGTGTGTATATATATGTATGTGTGTGTGTGTGTGTATATATATATATATTCACACGCATCAACACATACCAACATTGAAGATGGACATTAAAAGATGATGCTGATGTGTGTAATATTTAGATTTTTACAGAAGTTGAGAATGACACAATTTGCAGATAAACAGACTGCTAGTAGATAGATAATGCTAGAGAGAGGAAGAAAGAGAGAGAGAGAGGGTAGGGCTGTGATTATAGGAGGCGAGGTCAGTAAATATATATAGTAAAAAAAATGGGTGTTTGCAGAGATACTGGTAGAGAGGAAGGTAAATTAACTGGTGTTATTGAAGGAATAACAAGATGGGTATTTGGTGGACAGAGAGAAAGAGAGAGAGTATGTGTGTGTGTGTGTGTGCGCGCGTGTGCATGTGTGGGCGTATAAATATATATATATATATATACATCATCATCATCATCATCGTCATCCTTTAACACCTATTTTCCATGCTGGCATGGGTTGGACATTTTTGGCTGGAGCTGTCAAGCTGGAGAGCTGCTCCAGGTTCCAGTCGTGTGCTTTGACTTGGTATCAACCGCTGGATGCCCTTCCTAACACCAACCACTTTACAGAGCGTGGACTGGGTACTTTTTGTGTGGCACCAGCACCAACAGGATCACCAAGTAACTTTCAGCTGCGAAGGGAGCACTAAGCAAGTTGTTTAAGATATCAATTTTGCTGTGGTGGGTGGGTCTTCTTGAGAACAGCAAGGTGCCAGATATCTTGGCTTTGTAAGGCTCACTGTCTTGAGACTGGTCTTCAGTCCTTCAACCCATCAATTCTGTCCACTTTAAATGTTCTGCATTTCTGTATGCAACTGTCTACATCCACACACATTACATGACCAAACTAGCACAGTCTTCCCTCTTGTACACTGCATCTAATCCTTCCTTTGCCTAACTTTCCTCTCAATACATTAATGCTCTATTGCACATGTACACTGACATTGCACATCCAAAGAACCATACCAGCTTCACTCCTCTCTAGTCTTCGCATGATCACTGCATTCAGGTCCCACGTCTCACTACTGTGTAGCATTGCTGTTCATTTACATGCATCATGCAATCTTCTTTTCACTCAGAGAGAGAAACCTTTGGTTGCCAACGGAGGTAAAAGCTCTCTGAATTTTCTCCTTCCTTTTCTTATTCTAGCGATAACACTTTCTGCACATCTTCCTCCCCTGCTAATTAGGTCTCTTTGATAGCAGAAATTATCCATTGCTTCTAAAGAGCTTCTGGGGCATACTCCACCACAAGTTCTTTCCTTGAGTTTGTGGACGCATGGTGTATGGAGATACTGCACACTGAGGTAAAGATAGATATACATCTACCTCCATATTTGATGGTCGCTACTCAATGTCAAGAGTTACTCTTAAATCCTTTTATCTTGCTTGATTTTTAGTACGGGTTTTTGATTGGTTAATAAAATCAATGAAATACCAAAACGACTCCTGCTGCATGAGAACCTGAATGAAGTTGCCACACCAGCTCCCTTCTAGATTGCTGAGAAAAGAGTAATTGATGAGCATAACATAAAACAAGCGACAGCAAAAGACAAAGGCAACATAATTATGCAAATAGAAGTGAATGACAGAGATGAAGAGGCAGTGAAAGGTCTTGCATGAAAATAACAAATATGCAAGTACAAATTGAGGGAAGTTAGTGGGATGTGTATGCAAGGTACAAGTGAGGTTGCTGTATGCATACAGGTATGTGTAAATTTGTATGATGTGAAAGTGGTATGTCTATGGTGACAAGAAATTTCATTACAAGTGAGTCTGCAGAAAGTAAATGATTAATGGTACTAGTATTTGTGCAAATATACATATATGGTTTACATCCATGCTACCATATAATATACTTTAAATGAATACTAAGCTGGAGAAGGGGGTCAGTAAAAATAGTTCAATATTTTGGTCTAAAAAAATTCTGTATTATGAAACTGATGGCTGCAAAAAGCCATCTGTAGCTGTTACTGTTTCACTACATGATTGTTGAAGTTATCTGTCAGTACTGAATCGTATTGACTCTTGGAAGATATGCTGGTTCTGCTGTATTATAGCCTGTATTTAGAAGCTGGTCTGCAGTATTTCTGGCTGAAGAAAAGAGATAACAAAGGCATAACATGTAGTCTTTGACATTATGCTGCATGTTAAGAAACTGTGTTTCAAACTGTAAGCCAGCTCATTGGACATGAAATGAGGCAGCTGTAAACATACAGCTGACTGAAGAACTTGCATAGTTAGTACCATTCTAGTGATAGTAGTAAAATGGAACAGAAAGGAAAAATTTCATAGGTGAGGAAAGTAAGAAAAAAAAAAACTGACGAAATATAGAGGTCACCAATGTAGACTAATGAACACATTATTAATGAACTTGTAAATATATTAGAACAATGAATAAAGCACCAATAAACTTGTAGATACATGTTATGCTGTTCTATCAGAAAGTATGTTGTTTGATTCATAGCCTCAAAAAAACAAAAAATGATGTAGATGCTTAGTTGAAACCACAACTGGTTGTTCAAAAGTCATTAGGATCACCAGTGTAGAGAACCGAAGGACTTGTGGAAATAATAACAACAAAAATAAAGTTACATTTGTTAGTTTTTACTTTATTTTCTGTAAGCCACCAAAAGTGCAGACTGCTTCCAAAAGTTAAAAATAGTTAACAGCACAGGTTCTTAAAAAGGTTGTGAATACAGGTTGAAAATAAACAGTAATGCATACAGTGATAAATAATACATGTGTTCAGAGCAATTCATGCATGGATAATTAAGATTAATAAAAGTTAGATTTACATTATGTGTTTGTAGAAAATATATTATGCATATGCTCATGTTTGTAGCAGTCAATTAAATGATCTGTCTGTTGCGTAAATAATTTTAATACCATATGTGACCTGGTAAGAAGCGGTAAAGCCATTTGGTTCTCATCCAGCTACTCTAATGATTCCGAAAATCACAGTAATAATAATAATAATAATAATAATAATAATAATAATAATAATAATAATAATAATAGTAATAGTAATAATAATTGTTGTTGTTGTTATTATTTTAGTGATCCCAAAAAGAGGAACAGTGAAGTTGACTTCAGTGGGATTTGAACTCAAAATATACAGAACCAAAAAAAACACCACAAAGTATTTTTCCAATGTTGTAACAATTCTGCCATCTTAGGATTGATGACAATAACAACTCTTATAATGATTATTATCATTATTATTATTATGAAGTGGATGAGCTAGTAGAATTGTCAGCATACCAGGCAATATGCTTACCAGCATTTCAATCATTTTTATGTTCAGAGTTCAAATTCTGACGAGGTCGACTTTGCCATTCATCCTTTTGGGGTCAATAAAATAAGTACCAGTTATGAACTGGGTCAATGCAATCAACTAGCCTCCTTCCCTTAAAATTTCAGGCCTTGTACCTATAACAGGAACAATTATTATTCAGACAAGCTTGTGGCATTGTTAGCCCATCAGACAAAATGCCTGAGTTCAAATTCTGCCGAGGCAATATCTCAGGCATTTTGGATAATTATTATGATCATTGAGTTGGCATAATTGTTAGGGTGTTAGACCAGCAATTTTCAGGGGAGGGTCTAAATTGATTACATCAACCCCAATGTTCAACTGGTACTTAATCTATTAACCCTGAGAGGATAAAAGACAAAAATCAACCTTGGAGGCATCTGTGCTTATGGAGTTTATCTTGGACCAGTAGAACTTCCTGGTAGTACTGCCATGTCAAGGACTTCTAGAAGTTGTTGAGAGCAGTCCACAATCCTGATCTTTAACACCAGACCAATCAGTTTATTTTCATCAACATCCAAAGTCCCTCCAAGAATATTGTCATTCTTTCCCGCTACTAATCACCTACAGATTGCTAGAGTGGAACTTCACTGATTTCATTGCCAGACTGGAAGAACACAGTAAACACTTGACAACATTCCTGGTGCCAGGTGCCCAGTCTTGATCCAAGCTCCATCAAGAACTGTGGAAAGATGTGCCAGGTTTTGAAGCCTGAGCACTTGTCTGCACATGGTATGCCTAGCCATTGTGCAGAAGGAACTGACTGCAGATTGACTGCCCAACCAATGGAACACCTCTTCCAACAAGAGGCCAAACTGACACCAGATCAGATGGAAAAGGTCTAAGGCAAAATAGTTAAGCAGTAAATAATAAGAGAGGCTGTGTAGGCATGTGTCACCACCAGCCAACTTTAATAATTAAAATGGCTTCAAATTTTGGCACAAGGCCAGCAATTTTAGCGGAAGGGGTAAGTTGATATCGTTGAACCCAGTGCTTGACTGTTACTTATTTTATTAACCCCAAAAGAATGCAAGGGAATGTTGACCTTGGTAGTGTTTGAAATCAGATCATAAAACCAGAAGAAATGCTGCTTAGCATTTTGTCTGGCATGGTACCGAGCCTTCCCACTCACCACCTTGACCTTAAAAATAATAATAATTGGAAGGAAAATATAAAACTGTAAAACTATTCACAACTATATAAACAATATGCAACTACAAAATAATTATCATTGATAAAGAGCCAACTGTATTATTTGACTAAAACTGACATTTGCAAATGAGCAAAGAGTTACGGGATTGTGCCAACTTTCTCCTGAAGTGGTCAGGTATTGTAGCACCTGGAGGGGCACAGATTTGAAGAAAGTATATAAAATACAGGGAAAACACTTGTACAGTTAAGAAGATATCCATATCCTTGACAAACAGGTGGGTGCAGCGATTACTACAGCTCTAACAAAAAAGGTGTGTAATGTTAATCACAGCCATGAAGAAGAAAGAAATGCAGTGACCACTTCTTTTAAGTTGACCAGAAAGTTCTGAGTATTTTTTAAGATGCAAAAAAAGGATATACTTCATGAACCGTGCTTTTAAAAACTTTCAACTTCTCTGCAAGTTCTCTAGTCGTGATATTTGAATTTTCTTAGATTTTTGCCTTCAAAATATCTTCATCCAATGTTGAAGGTCTTCCACTGCGACTGTCATCTTCCAAGCTAAACTCTCCACCTTTAAATTTTGCAAGCCACCTTCAAACAGTTGATTCCCCTACAGCATCATCATCACCATAAACTCCACAAATGTTTTTGAAAGTCTTTGCAGCATTTTCTCCTTTTTTGAACCAGAAAAGTATCACAATGCGAATATGAAATTTTTGGTTCTCCATTTCAAATGTCAATAAAGGGGAATCAGAATGAAAGATAAAACTATTTTTAGTCAGAAACAAAGAAGAGATGAACCACCACTTCAAACAACACCAAAGTTTTAACTGTTTTATGTTTCAGGTGTGTTCAATAAAGCATTAAAATATTTAGCTTAAAAATGCTCAGAACTTTTCAGATAATCTAATACTTTTGAACAATTCATGTATAACATTTAGGTCGAAGATTTGGGTTAACTCAGCAATGGTTTATTGTTCTCCTGTTATATAGGCCATCTGATTATAGTCAATTAGTAATTAGATATTGAAGTTAATGTTGGATTAGTTATTTACGAATATTTTTTTGAAATGAAATTTTAGAAAGACTTCATGACAATTAAGCTAAGAAGAAGAACTTAGTGAAAATCCCTGGTTAAAGTTAGTTATATTTTCTGATAGCTATAACAATTAGATTAAGGTTAGATAACATTAATAATGATACTAACATGACATACCTGATCCCTACAAACATTCAGATTGGAAACTTCACTAGTTTGAACCAGTACCAAACTAGATGTTGCTATACTAGTTAGTATCTTTTGTTATTTTGTACAGATCTAACTATACCACACTGTTCAAATTATACATTTATTGAACTAAGAACTACTAAAAGTTTCTTGCTTTAAGATACATTAAATTGACACATTTATATGACATGCCATGCATCTCCTCCAAGCAATCTTTCAGGCATGTCATATAAATCTGCCAATTTAATGTACCTTAAAGCATGAAACTATATTATTAGTTCTTTTGTAATTGTATATTAAATGCTCTCTCTCTCTCTCTCTCTCTCTCTCTCTCTCTCTCTCTCTCTCTCTCTCTCTCTGGATGGAGTTTTTACATTTTTTTTGTTGTTGATCCTACTTATATTAGAAATGTGAATTATGTGTTTGTATACATATATGCATGTGTGTGTATGCATGCACTAATGTATCTATACATGTGTATGTGTGTGTGTAAAAGTTTTTAAACCATGGGAACATACATGTGTGAGTCTTTATTCATTTGTTTAAGGCCATACATATTTCTATTTGTGTAGACATAAACACATATTTATTTCCCAAATAAAACAACCAACATACAAGAAAAAAAAAACAGGAAAGCAAAAAAGAATTACCATGTGTGCTTATATTAACCTTATTACACCATCTCTTGGTTGGTTTACCACTATATGTAAATAGGGTAGACGTGGGTCTAATGGGGGAAACCTGTGTGGGGCTCGTTTAACCAGTGTTTCTCATCGGTGATAACTGTTAGGATTGAAAACAGGGGGAAATAGACAAATTGCTATTTTTAATAAAATTCAGATGGTTTAAATTTTTAAAAACATATCTAATGCCATTTGCATCCCCAATTATATTGATACAAACTCATATTTGTCTTCCAATAAAGAATACTATGCAAAAAAATTCTGCTCATGTTTATTTATCTATTTTATTTTTATTTTATTTTATTTTATTTAAAAGGCTGGCTTGTATTTGTCATCCTATTCATCATCAACAACCATTTTCCATGATGGCATGGGTGACTGGCTTAACAGGACCTGATGAGCGATAGGGTTGCATTGTGCTCTAGAACAGCTTTGACATGGCTTCTATCGCTCTTCATGATGCCAACCACTTAATGATGTGTATGGGGTGCCTTTTTTTTTGTGCCACTGTCACTAGTTGGGTTGCCAAGTAACCTGCAAGACAGGAAAGAACAAGAAAAACGTTAAAAAGGGAGGACCTGTGCTCATAAATAAGGGCCATAAAGATTGTCATGGGATCCATAAGGCTAACCTCAACTTTAACAGGACAAATTGGTTTTTTATATATAGAGAGAGGCACAGGAGTGGCTGTGTGGTAAGAAGCTTGCTTCCCAACCACATGGTTCCGGGTTCAGTTGGTAGACGGAAACTGAAAGAAGCATGTCATAAATATATACATATATATATATACACACGTAATGAAGAACCCGGCAATGGACTGGCTTCTCATGTTGTGATTTCAGTCATTTAAAGGGTAAAGAACCCTTTTGGTCATGAATGACCATGGGATTGCATCTACAAAGTTACCCTCAGAGGCACAAGCCCAGGCAAGGTAGTTTGTGGAAGACCAGCAGTCTCTCATGGATACCAGCCTTCCCTCTCCTCGCCACCGATGTTATCCGAGGCAAAGGCAAAGGGGCCGATACAGCTGGGCACCAGTGACGTCCCAACTCATTTCTACAGCTGAGTGAACTGGAGCAACGTGAAATAAAGTGTCTTGCTCAAGAACAGAACACGCAGCCCAGTCCAGGAATTGAACTCACTACCTCATGATTGTGAGCCTGACACTCTAACTACAGCCATGTGCCTTCACCAAAAGTGTGAGATGCTTACAACCCCCAGGTTTCCCAAACAGTCACCCATCTAAGTATTTGCTAGGCTCAATGTTGCTTAACTTTGGTGATCGGACGAGAACCAGTCCATTCAACATTATATGGCCATAAGGGTAACCAGCCCCATGGAGGCAGCACTGTGAAGGGGTTGGTGGTGATGATGATGTGTTATTTGGGACCATACTATAGAGTGTGGAAGGGGCTACGTGTGGAGGCTGCTAACATTGAAGTGAAAAACAAACAAAAACAATATATATCGATGAAAGTCAACTAATTAAGAGAACTAAAGCTTTAAGCGCCAGACGTTTGCCAAAGATTTTTTATGAATTGGAGGAAATTAGACCAGAAGAAAGAACCAAAGTGAATCACTGCAGATTTAGATTCTTTCTAATAAACAATCTAAGTGTAGCTTGTAGTTTGTAGTTTCATACCTCAAAATAAATTGGCTTCTTTTCATTACATTTTATTCCGTCTTTTGGTTTTCATTTTTTCTTTCCTCCTCCTTCTCCTCTTCCTTTTTTACATTGTTTTCATTACCACCACCACCACCACCACCACCGTGTGTGTGTGTGTGTGTATGTATTGTGTGTCTGTGATTGTCTCCCCCACCATTGTTTGGCAACTGAAGTTGGTGTGCTTACGTCACCGTAACTTAGCGGTTCGGCAAAAGAGAAAGATTGAATAAGTACTACACTTACAGAGAATAAGTCCTGGGGTCAATTTGTTTAACTAAAGGCAGTGCTCCAGTATGGCCACATTCAAATGACTGAAACAAGTAAATGAATGAATAAATATATATATATATATATATATATATATATATATATATATATATATATATATATATATATATATATATATATATATATGTGTGTGTGTGTGTGTGTGTGTGTGTATGTATGTATATACATATATATATATATACGTACACACACATATATATATACATATATAGTATGTATATATATACACAACTTTTAGCCCCCTAGGTGACTAGCCAACTTAGTGGCTTTACTTTAGTAGTCCCTGTTCCAGAAGAAAGATATGTGGTTGCGTTAATGATTTCTGAAGTTGCCTTCACATAACCCGATACATCTCTTCTTTTCTCTTATGTTGTCATCTAGCATTGCTGTGACTTCTGTCTCATACATTACGGGTTTAATCATGCATCCCTGGTCGAGTGGATAGGCTTCTTTTAGTTTTCATCTACCAAATTCACTCACAAGGCTTTGGTTGGCCCAAGGCTATAGCAGAAGCACTTGCCCGAGTGCCACACAGTAGGACTGAACCCAGAAACATGTGGTAGGGAAGCAAACTCCTTACCACACACATATTTTTATTTATATATATATATATATATATATAAATATATAATATTCCCTTAGATTCACAAAGGGTGTATTGACTTCTCTCCAAAGATTTTGAACTGAAATGCTTCATCAATGAATTAGACGAGTATTTGCAAACACACACACACACGGATAGATATATAGATACATACATACATACAACCATGTAAATACATTCCCACAGCCCTTTCATCATGAACCACCAACACACACACAAACACACACATACTCACATACACAATGCATATATACATACACTGATGCACACATGTATCTTTCATGACAAGCTTTATTTGCAGTTTTCAATGACTTACCTACCAAATTACCAAAGTGCACCACATAACAGAGGGGGGGGGGCGTGCCATAGTACCCCCCTCCCTTCACACACAAACATTCCTCATTAAAAATAAACAACAAAACCAGCATGCAAAATCTCTTTCTCTCTCTCTGTCTCTCTCTCTCTCTCTCTCTCTCTCTCTCTCTCAAATACATTTGTGTATCTGTTCCATGAAAAGAATTATAGAATTTCCAGAGAATTCCACCCCAACCAGTCTGTTCAATGGATCATTGTTAATCTTGTTGTTGTTGTTGACTCACTTTCGTAGTTTTCACCTCTCCAGTTTTCTCGCACATTTCGCATCACCATCACCATCACCATCACCATCACCATCACCATCATCTTCACCATAACCACCACCACCACCACCAATATCATTGATGTTGCTGTCGTCGTCATCATTGTCGGTGCATACACACTCATTGCCATTATCACCGTCAGCATTATTGTCATCATCAATACTGTTAACATTGTTGTTGTCATCAACATATTTGGCCTCCTCCTCCTCATCATCATCATCACCATCATCATCATCATCATCATCATCATCACCATCATCATCAGTTATTGTTATTGTGGGCGGGTGTTATTATTATTATTATTATTATTGTTATTGCTGTTGCTGTTGCTGCTGCTGTTGTTTTTATTTACCAGTAAAACTATTGTTTATTGAATTTATTCTCAGCTTCCTTATATTATTTCTTTCTTTTCCTCTTTTTCTTTTTACCATTTTCTTTCAGTGATAACAAAAGAATTCTTACAAAACCTGAGCAAGGAATTATCAACTACTTTCACCACCACCACCATCACCTCCACCACCACCACCACCACCTCCACCACCACCACCA
>NC_068990.1:92518095-92518540 GCF_001194135.2 Octopus bimaculoides | reverse complement strand
TATATATGTAGCTGTAGAAACTCTGCCAAATTAGATTGGAGCCTGGTGTTGCCATCCGGTTTCACCAGTCCTCAGTCGAATCGTCCAACCCATGCTAGCATGGAAAGCGGACGTTAAACGATGATGATGATGATGATGATATATATACGTTTATGCATATATGTATGTGTATGTGTGTGTGTGTGTGTGTGTGTATGAATATGTGTGCATGTGCATGTAATGTATGTGCATATGTATACATGTAGATGTGTATGTAGTGAGAATAAACAACAAATAGGTGTATTAGTTTAACGCTCGGGATGTGAGAAAGTCTTTTACATTTCGAGCCTATGCTCTTTGACAGAAAGGAACACAGAAATAAACAGGGAGAGAAAATAGAAAAGGTCTAGTGACTAATGTGTGTGTGTGTATATATATATATATATATATATATATATATATATAC
>NC_068990.1:92504880-92518085 GCF_001194135.2 Octopus bimaculoides | reverse complement strand
ATGTGTGTGTGTGTATATATATATATATATATATATATATATATATATACTTTCGATTAGAGGTTGTGTTAACCTCATGACAGGATGGGTTCATCCAAGGAAATACTGGTTCAATACCTAGTATTTTGGGGGAATTAATTTCCTTAAAATAATAGATACATATGTAAAAATGTATAGTTTATATTCATATAAAAGAAGAAAAAGAAAACAGAGATTGGGAAGTTAATAATTGTTTATTATTAACAGCAAATTATTCATCTTTACTTACAGCTGTTTCAATTAATACTCAGTAAATATTAAGTAAACATTAAGTTTATATTTATATGATCTGAGCATATCTTCAGAGGGTAAAAATCTAACCTTGGATGTTTTATGCGTTTATAGATTTCTTATAGCATCATTATTCATTATTTAGAATAATACAAGGAATAAGTGCCAGGGTCGATTTCTTATATATATATATATATATATATGTATGTAAATATATATATATATATATATATACATATATATATATATAGGAGTTTCTGTGTGGTAAGTAGTTTGCTTACCAACCACATGGTTCCAGGTTCATTCCCACTGCGTAGCACCTTGGGTAAGTGTCTTCTACTACAACCTTGGGCCAACCAAAGCCTTGTTGTGGATTTGGTAGATGAAAACTGAAAGAAGCCCTTCGTATATATGTATATGTATATATGTATGCGTGTATATGTTTGTGTGTTTGTGTTTGTCCCCCACCATCACTTGACAACCAATGGTGGTGTGTTTATGTCCCCATAACTTAGCGGTTCTGCAAAAGACACCGCTAGAATAAGTACTAGGCTTACAAAGAATAAGTCCTGGGGTCGATTTGCTCGACTAAAGGCGGTGCTCCAGCATGGCCACAGTCAAATGACTGAAACAAGTAAAAGAGTAAAAGAGAGTATTTATGTATGCAAATAATATATATATATATATATATATATATATATATATATATATATATATATATATATATATATATATATATATATATATATATACTTAGGTATATATATATATACATATATATATCCATACATTCACTTCTCACATACATACCATCAAAGAGATAAGAGAAGGGGAGGATAATAGGTAGATAGATAGATAGAGAGAGAGGGGGGAGAGATTGAGGGAGAGAGACAGACAGACAGAGAAAGAGAGAGAGAGATTGGGGGAGAGAGAGAGGCATTTTGTAAAGGGAAGCTAGTCAGGCACACTTAACTCCCACACAAGTCAGCAATAACAAAAGACATGCCCCAAATACTGTATCTAGCAATCAAACATCATCCACCTATTGCACACACAATACAAGGGTGGTAGGATGGCTAATTGTTGTTGCTGCTGCTGCTGTTGTTGTTGTTGTTGTTACTGCTGCAGCTATCGTTGTTGCTGTTGTTGCTCTTCTTCTTCTTCTTCTTCTTCTTCTTCTTCTTCTTCTTCTTCTTATTATTATTATTATTATTATTATTATTATTATTATTATTATTATTATTATTATTATTATTATTATTTCTTCTTCTTGATTAGCAGATTGTTGCTGATAAAACAACTCAATTGTTGAAGCTTGTTTTTTTCTTTTATTTTATCTACAAACAATAATCAATTCTTTCACTATCATATACATGCGTGAGTACATGTGTGTGTGTATGTATACATGCGTGTGCTTAAGTGTATTGTATGTATATATATATATATATATCTATATATATATATATATATATATATGTATAACTGTGTGTGTGTGTTATATTATCTATATTATATGTTTATTTGAGTCATATATATATCTATACACACACACACGCACATATACATGTGTGTAAGCTTGCATTCCATCAGTTACAACAAGGTTTCTAGTTGATCCAATCAAGGGAACAGCCTGGTCATAAAATTGACATGCAAGTGGCTGAGTATTCCACAGACACATGTACCCTAAATGTAGTTCTCAGGAGGATTCAGCATAGCACAGACTGTGACAAGGCTGGCTCTTTGGAATTACTGGTACAACTGATTTTGGCCACCACCATTGCCCTCCTTATTCAACATCTGTTTTCCATGCTGGCATGGGTTGGACACTTTGACAAGATCCTATGAGCTACTGGACCACAGGGCCGCAGGGCCGCATTGAGTGTCAGTGTCTGCTTGTATGTAATTAATTGGTTGATCTTGTTTCATTGGTCATGGCTCATACAATCTCAGCTAAATGCCCTCTGTCCTACAGCCATGCATTCTCAGATGACTCTTCAGAGACAATGTGACCAAGAGGACACAGTGAGACATTTACACATCATTGGATTACAGTGACATGTGCTCGCATGACACATATGCCACTCCCTGAGTGTTCATAGTTAAATAATCTAAATATCCAATGACAGACAACATGTCCGGGAACAAATTCAACTGCAAATATTTGTGCGTGTGTGTGTGTGGGGGGGGGGCGTTGTGTGTGTGGTTGTGCACGTAAGTGTGTATCAAAGAGCCTTCTCCTAGACTTTCATATAAAAGGACACATGCAAATCAGCAATTTTCGTGTTTTCGTTTTTCCATGTGATTTTATTACTCATACACTAATGTACAGGCACCCCACCATATGTGTGTGTGTGTGTGTGTGTGTGCGTATATATATATATATATATATATATATATTTGTGTGTATATGCATATGTATATGTATATGTATATGATCATCATCATCATTATCATCATCAATTTAACATCCATATATCCATGCCTGCATGGGTCAGACATGGGTCAGACAGAGTTTAAGATAGATCTATCTGTCTCTAAGCAAAGTAATACTTCCTCAAGGCCAAAAATGTTTTCACCAAATATTGGAAATGAATGACACTGCTTGTATGACAGTGACACTCGTTTACAGCTATTATGTGATTTCAAGACAAGGAAACACATACACACACACACACACAAACATATGTATATGACAGGTTTCTTTCAGTTTCCACCAACCAAATCCATTTACAAGGCTTTGGTTGGCCCAAATCTCTAGAAGAAGACACCTAGCCAAGGTGGTATACAGTGGGACTGAACCTAGAACCATGTGGTTGGGAAGCAAACTTCCTACCACACAGCTATATACCTGCACATCCAACACACACACACACACACATGTATGTACACATACATAAATACATACATACATACATACATACATACATATATATATATATATATATATATATATATATATATATATATATATACATATATTCATAGAGTATTTTCTCATACATACACACACACATATATATATATAGGACATGTTCATTAATTGTAGATGTGTATAAAACAGAGGAAATCCCCTTTCAGTGAATAAACATTTCACAAAAGAACACACAACAAAAAAACCCATCAAAGCCAAACCATCAAATCTACAACCGACACAGTAATTACTTTCAATGGTGAGCCTCTGACGTCACAGTTGTGGTTTCCACCAACACTCTCTTCTCCCACCTCCCTCTTTCATGCACACACACACACACACACACACACACGATTCCACTCTCTCTCTCTCTCTCTCTCTCTCTTTCACCCCACAACAGGTATTCACTGTCTTTGTTTCCACGAATACTCTCTTCCATCCTCTCTCTCTCTCTCTCTCTCTCTCTCTCTCCTCCCCGTCACTTATTCACTCTCATTATTTCCATCATGATTGTCTTCATTTGCTCTCTCTCTCTCTCTCTTTTCTTTTCTATCTGTCTATCACTCTTTCTCTCTCTCTCTCTCTCTTTTCTTTTCTATCTGTCTATCACTCTCTCTCTCTCTCTCTCTCTCTCTCTCTTTTCTTTACCACCAGTTATTTACCATTGTGGGATCCATCAATAATTCCTCCCCCCTGCTCCCCCCCTCTCGCCTCTATACAATTGTGGGACACCAAGCAGCAGCAGCATCATCTCAAATGAAACATTAAATACGTTAGCCTCACCAGTGTGGGACAATTCTCTTCCTTCACTTATAGAACGATAATTATCATAGTAATAACAAATATAATAAAAATGATTATTATTATTATTATTATGGCAATGAGTTGGTAGAATCGCTAGCATGCAGGGTGATATGCTTAGCGGTATTTCATCTGCCACTACGTTCTGAGTTCAAATTCTGACGAGGTCGGCTTTGCCTTTCATCCTTTCGGGGTTGATAAAATAAGTACCAGTTAAACACTGGGGTCAATGTACTCAACTCATCCACCTCCCACAAAATGGTTGCCCTTGTGGCAGAGTTTGAAACCATTATTATTATTATTATTATTATTATTATTATTCTTTTCTTTTCTACTATAGACACAAGGCTCGAAATTTTTGGCACGCTGGGCAAAATGTTTAGCGGCATTTCATCTGTCTTTACGTTCTGAGTTCGAATTCCTTTCGGGGTCAATAAATGAAGTACCAGTGAAACACTGGGGTCGATGTAAGTAACTAGTCCCCTCACCCCAAATTTCAGGCCTTGTGCCTTTAGTAGAAAAGATTATTATTATTATTATTATTATTATTATTATTAAGGTGGTGAGCTGACAGAATCATTAATGCATGGAACAAAATGTTGGTGGCATTTATCTGTCTGTACATTCTGTGTTCAAATTCCTTGGAGGTTAGCCTTGCTGTTGTCCTTTTGGGGTGAATAGAATAAGTACCAATTGAGCACTAGGATTAATGTGACTAGCCCCCTCCCCTCAAAGTTTCAGGCCTTGTGCTTATAGTAAAGAGGATTATCATTGATTTTGGATTAGCTATGAGTCTGGCAATTTTATCGGTAGGCATTTAGTGAATGAAATTGACCTCAGTTTTTGAGTGGTGTTCTAATCCATTGACCCTGAAAAGCTGGCAGACAAAAGGTGATCTCAGCAGGAATTGAACCCAGAATGATGGAATCGTAGTGCTGTTGGTTGCTACAGTTGAGGAACAGTGTATCTTCACCATTAATGGAGCTGTGACTGTGCTATACTGGAAACTGGAATTCGTTGACTTTGATGCTGTCTTGCTGTTCTTCTCCGCTGTTTTTATTTCCTTTCGTTTTTCTAACCTTTCTAGTGAGGCAGAGATACGTCTTGACTAAGACCTTGGTCCTGAAACTTCAGCAAGCACTGCCATAAACCTGATCTCTGCTCAATCCAAAGAATTTCCTCATCCTTCTCCCTGATCTGCCATCAGGGTGAAGGATGAGGAAATAGGAGACTGTGGAAGACTGAGACAGCAATTATTCCAGTGGTAATTGTTGCACTTGGCACAACATCCAAAATGCTGCCTAAGAGCCTGAAAAATATTGGAATTGTGACTTGCATTATTGACCTGCAGGAAAGTGCCATTCTGTATTCTACAAGAATCCTCAGAATGACACACTGCAAACAAGCACAGGTGGAGTCCCTGTTCAACTTTACCACTGCTTCAATTGTAGAGCAAATTGTGCTCCAACTAACCAGGGTAAATGATATACTGGATCTCTGCTTCACAAACAGTATGGATATCATCCATAATGTGAAAGTGACACCAACATTAGTCTCAGATTACAATATAATAGAGCTGCAGACATACAGCCTCTGTGAAGCACTTGAAATCTTTCCAGTGTGAACTTGCATAAAACAAGCTGGAAATCAATTTAGAAAGAGATCCTCAAACAGGGTTGGCCTAAATCTCTCTCCACCTCAGACAATGACATGAAACTTAAACATGCCTGTAATTCAAGCTAGATGTGACAAATTTGTCCCAGAACACAAGGCCAACACACACAAGAACAAGATCTCTATGGTGAGGAAAAGTCTTACGAGATGCCAAATAAAGATTGCAAAATCCTTGAATAAACATCTCTAAAGTTTTCATCGCTGACTATTCCTAAAGGGTCATGGCAGTAGAGTCCTCAGGCTCCTCCTCCATAGGGTCCTGTCAGAAGCAACTGTCATTATACTTTCCTTCTGCATCCCCAAGCATGACCAACTAAAATTATGGATGTTATCAAACCATCTCATTCTTGACCATCCCCTAGGTCCTCTTGACCAGGAGAATCTTTAACTAATGCCAATCAAGAAAAGGTACAGACACAGGATTGTTCTGATTACCAAGGGCAAGAACCCTCTCCCAACTGCTGAGTCTAAAGCCATTCTCTCACATCATTTCATTCTCTTCCCCAATGTCATCGTCGTTGTTGCTTAATGTCTGCTTTCCATGCTAGCATGGGTTGAACGATTTGACTGAGGACTGGTGGACCAGGAGGTGACACCAGGCTCCAATCTGATTTGGCAGAGTTTCTACAGTTGAATGCCCTTCCTAACGCCAACCACTCCGAGAGTGTAGTGAGTGCTTTTACGTGAGTGAAATTTCCTGGGGGACTTCCTTCTCCATCCTCAGCTTCCTCTTCAAACAAAACTTTAAAAAAGTCAATGAATTTTTGACCGAAAAGGAAAGTTTCGGTCTCCAGTCCTTTCTGCCTTGACCACTGCACAAGCTCTTTTGTTATAGCCACCAGACAGAGGAAAACTAGCTGCCCTTCTCGGTCAAAGAAGAGGCAAGACAATCCTTCACAATGGTCTTAGTCAATTACCAGGTCCTTGCTACACAAAACAACACCTATCTGATATAACACCACAAGGTACCAATGTCCAGACACGGAATGCAGGGCAGTTTTAACAGCCTATGAACCCAATGAGCAGCGGTCTGAGATGGATTGGTATTGTTACATTGGGAGTCTTAGGTGGGATGAGGGGTGGGCATCCAAATGGATAACACTTCACTTTATTTCATATTGTTGACAAACGGTAAAGGAAATAGCAATAGAGATATTAAGAAGTCACTAACATAGTTAAGTGTGAACATACTTAGCTATTGAAGTGTACAATGTATATACACACATATATACACACATTGAAGTGTGCATGCACACACACACAAACATACGTTTTGAAGTGCACACACACACACACACACACACATACGTGCACACACAGAGTCACACACACACACTCACAAACACACACATACACACACACAGGCACAAACAAACACTTACATACACACACACACACACACTTATATACTTATTACACAAAATTATTGGTTGTGCATCTTAGCAATTGTAATTTGTTATATTCTATTAGACAACGAAAACGATACACAGTGTGCTTCTCTCTCTCTCTCTCTTGTTTTTGTAGATGATAATCACATTTGTACACTACGAGTGGATTTGGTAGAAGGAAACTGAAAGAAGCCTTTCCAATGTGTATGCATGTGTTTTAACATCCACTTCTCCATGCTCACCTGGGTTGGATGATATTTATCAAGATGAATTTTCTATGGCAGGATGCCTTTGCTGTTGTCATGACAGACCTTGACCATCGGAGTCGACTAGAAGAGCTTCAACTTTATTCTCTCCAGCCCCGCTGGAGCAGGTCCATTTATAGCTAAGCCACTTTGTACTTCAAGCAAATTTGTACTCTTCTTTTTGTTTCTAGGTACTCTATTGTTATATTCTAATTGCACAGATTTCCTGTCTCTAACTCTTCCTATTGTCCATTGTTTTTTGGTTAGGGGTGTTCTTAATGTTATGCATACTATCATGATTATTGTCAGTATGGCCCATCCCACTACTTATATCATTTCTACAATTACTACCATTAAAGAATTTTAATTTTTCTCTATATCCTGCCTTCTCTAATGTGAAATTATAAAAGTTCTCATTTAGTTTAAATACTTCCTCATTCACTGACAGATTAGTCATGAGGATTGAAATATTTTCTACTATAGATTGGGTTATACTTTTTGGATGATTGCTATTTTTATGAATGTATCTAAAGTTCATATTAGGTTTATGATATGGCTTGTATATGCCTCTACTTAGATCTAAATTAACATCAAGTAAGTTAGCTGAGTTGTTCTCCTCTTCTACTGATATTGAAAGTCTTATGTTTTTAAAAAAACCTAAAAAATATTTTCCTATATTTTTCTGTCCTGGTTTGAGAGGTTAAACAGGGTGAAAAGTGTATCATCCCTGTATAGACCCCCTCCTATTTCAGGGAGTTCCTTATACAGGCAAAATAAAATGTATGTCCCTACTAAGTTTGTTACCTGTGAAGAGTCTGTTGATCCCATAGTTATATTGAACATCACCAGTCTATCCTTTCTCACCCTGTACTTTCCCTCAAATTTTACAATTGATTTTCTAGCCACTTCTACTCTAGTAAGTCCTGAGTTTTCCATAGCAAACATGAGTGTCTTAAGAGAATAGGATTAATTGAAACATAATAATTAGATATGTTGATTTGCATGAATTTTGTCTTATTTTGCAATATTTTGGTAACTTATTTGCTTTATTCTTTAAATTACAACAAAATCAACCTAATGTTCAAAAAAGCTGCCATCATTTTTGCACCATCTGAAACCACCTCTCTGACAGTTCTTTGATCCTTGATTGATTCCAGTTCTTGTCCTTCAAGACAAAGAACTTCTTCACAGAAGCTTCCACCACCTCTTGGTTGATGAAGTGTCATGAGTGCAGGAAATGAGCCATAGATTAGAACAAGTAATAATCTGAAGGAGCCAGGTCCATACTATATGCTGGGAATGGCATCAGTTCAATTCCCTCAAGTTCCTGGAGTTTATTCCAGGTTTTTTGAGCAGTATGAGGTCTTGCATTGTCCTGCTGCAGAAGAGCTCACTTTCAGTTAGCCAATTCCAGGTGTTTTTGCTGTACAATGGCATGCATCTGCTCCAGCTGTTTAGAGTACAGGTTGACATCAATGGTTCGACTGTTTGGAATGAACTTGTAGTGAATTATCCCCTCATAACTCCACCAGATGCAGAGCATTACTTTCTGTTTGAAACACCTATGTTTAGTGACACTTTCTGGACGCTGGCTTCTGATTAACCACTGCTTATGCACATTAGGAATGTAGGAAAATATTTCTCTTGGATTATTACTTTTTGGTCCTGCATGTACAAGCATAACCAAGTGCTTCTGGGATACCATCTTTTACTGTAATGGATGGGTCTTCTCAAGTACAGCAAAATGTCATCTCCTCTGTGAGGCTCAGCATCTTGAGACCAGCCTTCAATACTTAGTCTCATGTCTTCATGGGTCTTCCTCTTCCATGAGTTCCATCCACTTTAAGCAATTGGTACTTCTTTATGCATCTGTCCTCACATAATCAAACCAATATGGTCTTCTCTCTTGCACACATCTGATTCCTCTTATGCCTAACTATTCTCTCAATGCATTAGCACCTTGTTGTACATGCACACTGCACATTCAATGGAGCACACTAGCTTCATTCCTCTCTAGTCTGTGCATGTCTTCTGCATGCAGGGCCCACATTTCACTATTATGTAGCATTGCTGCACATTCACAAGCATCATACGGTTAGCCTTTCACTCAGGGAGACCTTTTGCTGCCAACAGAGGTAACAGTTCTCTGAACTTCCTCCATCCTATTCTTATTCTAGCAATTACACTTTCAGAGCATCCTTCTCCTCTGCTAATATGGTTGCCTAGGTAATAGAAGTTATCTGCTACCTCCAGTTATCTGCCTCTAAGGAATTTGAGTGTGTATATATATATATATATATATATATACACATATACACACACATATATGTGTGTGTGTTTGTGTCTGCTTGTTTTGACATCATGTGATAGTTGTAAATGAGTATTGCTGTTTTACAAGCAAAATCATTCATTTCCAATATTCTGCAAAAACATGTCTGGCCAAGATAGAAATATTAACATATTGGAAACAGGTGAGGGTTAGCAACAGGAACAGCACCCAGTTATTGAAAATCTGCCTAAACAAATTCCATCTGACCCATGCATGCATGAAAAAGTGGGCGTTAAAAGAATTGTGATGATAATGTATACCAAGAGAATTTTAATAAACACAGTCTGTGTTGCTTGCACAAAAGGCTACACATTCATTAGCAGGCTAAGATCCCAGGTGGGCAGGACAGAATTCCAGAATGGGAAGCTGAGAAACTCCAGGGGTGCAGACACTGACAAAAAAGATATTTTTAAAAAGTTGTCAGCCATTCCTGGACACATCTATGAGTGAGGGTCACAGAATACACATCATTCATATGTATTGATGACTCAGGGTTTAGTTAAATATTATCATTTCTCAATCCTACACACCTCATCCCCAACATTCCAATAGTAGCTTACCAATTTCTTAGATTCTATTCTAATCCTTTGTTTTTAACTAAATCCTTCTCCTTCAGAATTACTATCCACCTAACTGTTCAACCCCCAGCCATGTCTTCCAACTCAGTCCCCTGCAACAGGTCAAATGGAACATAAACTGACTTGGCTTCGAGTTTAAAGGGTCTATGAAAAGTCTATGAGTGTTGCTGTCGCCTCCGTCTTGCAGACCTGTAGCTTCGCAAGATATGTCATGTGATAGAAATTTCTTAATTTGTCACTAACCTTTACACAGGAGGAAAGTTTAATAAAGGCGAATATAAATACCAAATAAAAGATATCTTCGTTTTATTCTCCCGTCAATAGACTGTAGTAGTAGTAGTAGTAGTTGTTGTTGTTGTTGTCCTCGTCATGTAGCCCCAGGCCACCTACCCTGATTGAGCAGATTTATGATCAAAGATGTTCCAACCGTGCCCGTTCCGCTTTTTTTTCTTTTTTTTGAATTTTTGTATTTCATTTTGTTTTTTTAAAAAACGGTCCTTATACAGAACGATGTTGTGCAATGTGTTCAATTTTTAAAAAAGTAGGCATTTATTTGAGGGAGATTTGGCTTTAATTTCTAGCACGTCCAAAACCTACGTACAAGTCTCCTTCATTGCATGGTCAAGTAGTTAAATATACTGGGTTCGCGTATTCTTCGAAATAGCAATATTATTAAACCCAGTTTTGTCTTCCATCCTTCTTTGACTCAAAATACATTGTGATAGTGAAAGTAAAAAAAATTCCGAATATCTCCGTCATAAAAGTTAAACATTTCCTTCCCGTATAACAACCACCTTCCTATGATGTCGCATCTTGTTAACTATCTTCTTTTATTTTTTGTTCTGTTTATTTACTGACCACCGCTGGCCTCCTTCAATTCTGCTGATTATAATGTAGAAATATCGAGATGTCGCATTGCCGTGGGGATAAAATTGCTGTCCTCATCCACTACCACCTCATTATAACAAGTCATCAACGAAATTAAAAAAAAACCCGAACTGGACCGACTTGATGAAAATATCGTTTGATATTTCATGTTGTCATGGCATGTGAGCAGAGGGACGAAAAGCACCACATATTTTTATTTCTTCTTCTCTGAATAAGATATCATTCTTATATACGTTTCCATTGTATCAAGAAGCGGTGTGAGAGAATGTCTTAAAACGACATGTGCGTGTATGTGTGCGTGCTTGTGTGTGTACGTGTGTGTGTGTGCGCGCGCTTGTATATATGTACATGTGTATACACACACACACACATGCATTTATGTCTATGGGTGTGTGTGTGTGCCTGAGCGCTAGCTTGTGTGTGTGTGTGTGTGTGTGTGCGCGCATGGATATATTGCATGTATGTATGTTTGTATGTATGTATGTATTCCTGGTTGCAACTGTTGATTGTTATTTAACTGATAAATATGAACTTTCGGGTCACAGGTGACAAAATTCTACTGCATTTACGCCTCTAATTTGTATGGGAAAGCCATTTACGTCACAACAACGCATTTTACCATTTCCACCCTCTCCGCTTAAATGGCCAAAATATAATTAACAGACACTCAACGTCTATCGATACCGGAACCATTTGGTTTTATAATGGAACTTCGTCACACTAATAAAGATTCTGCAGTCGTTTTGTTTTGTCCAAACCTAATTCTGATTGAACATATTTATGGTCAAAGACATAACAATCGTGACCATTTCATCATTTGTGATCGGAAAGAAATTTTAGCTGCTATTTTTAGCAGTTTGCACCACCACCACGTAGAGGCTCCGTCGTTTTTGTTGCTTTATTTACTGATGCCGCCACATCTTTTTAATTCAATGATCAATCTCATGACAGATTTTCTTCGGTTCACCTTTTTCCAATGCTTTATTCTGGCTGACAAGAATTTATACCAAATTAAGTCTGAAGCGATTCCAAAAATCTCTGATATTTCGCCAACGATTCCTCCTCTTTCACATAAGTTATATTTTTTTCCCCAGCCATCAATGGAAATATCTCTTCATTACCTGGAATGGTAGATTCTGGAAATCTTCCTCAAAATTCCACCTTTCTCTCTATCAACATTTTTATTTATTAACCAATAATATTTTTGTTTGTTAAGAACCAGCATTTCTTGTAATTCCTCTCAAGCTTCTCCCTTATTCTCTCTTTATCCTTACGTTGCAATTGTTGATTTCTCTTCCCGTTTTTCTCCGATATGCTAACTCCCCCGGCACGGTTTCGATTCCCGGTTCGAGCTCTCACGTCTTTAAACAGAATGAACACCCCGTGAACCCCTCTCGTCACCCTTACAAACCGAAGATATTGCGATATTATAAAAATAAATATAAAAAATAAATTAATTATTCAGTTACTGATTTATTTAATCATTTTACTCATCAGAACTGAAAATTCACCATTCACGGTCTTCCTCGAATTACGATCTACTGTCTTCAAAATGGAAGTACACACTTGATAATGTAATCTGCGGCACACCGAGTATGCCGTGAAGAAATTATTGCGGGATGGTCATGGTCCAAATACCTTTCATGATACATAGGTTCACTCAGGTCGGACATGGGTTAAGCGTAATACAACTCTCTCTATTGTTCTTCCGCCCCTCCCTTTACTGTTTTCCTGTCTAAATGAATAGTGAAACAGCCACACACACACACATACACTAACTCACGGCTACACATACACACACGCATATAGATAAATAGATAGATAGATAGATAGATAGGTATCTGTGTGTGTATGTGTGTGTGTGTGTGTGTGTGTGCGTGCGTGCGTGCGTACATGTGTATAAATATATAAATAGCTAGCTCGACAGATAGACAGAAATATCAGTGCGAGGCAGGCAATACGTTAGACTTTGGGGGTACATTTGTAGCTGAAGGGAGATAATTGAGACCCTGTGTTTTCCCTCAAGTCGGATTTCTATGGCTGCAAGTGCATTTATGTATACGTACGTACATACATACATATATATCGTTTAACGTCCGCTTTCCATGCTAGCATATATAT